>NC_056733.1:1348297500-1348425000 GCF_019279795.1 Protopterus annectens | reverse complement strand
TCCAAAGAAGTCTGACTTCCCCTTTAAGTGTATTTCATCAGACCTGTTATTGAATACAGTGCCCCTTGTAGTATGTATTTGTCTAAACATATTATTCAACTTGAGAGACCTCACACACTTCTTACTAAAAAGACCAGTAGACTCAAAATTCTTAGTTATCAGAAAAGAGTGGCAGCCAGCTGTCTATACTCAGTTTCATAGAGACTCCTCCATGGGGATCTGTGCCTAGCCTTTCAAACCACAAAAGATCCATCCCTCTTTAACCGTCTGTCACAGAACAATTGGTTCCTCCAATGCCCAGTTAAACAAACTAAACCTTCATCAACAAATAATTAAGACATGTTGACACAATAGATTCATATCCAAATGTATCCCACACATCTGGAACAAACTTCCACAACATGTCAAGCAGAGTATCAACCTTGCCACTTTCAAGTTAAACTTAGATAATTGGGTGGGCAGCCACAAATTCTCCTCCAGTCTATTCTGTATTGCCCTCATTGAGAATGGAGGGAACTTTTGTACATGGGCTTTTGGCTAGACTTCTAATAGTCTGTAGAATGATTGTCTAGTACTTACCTGGCTACTAGTCTATGATTTTTTTTGTTTTAGTCTTTCATTAGTAAACGTGTGTGGCTTTCTTTGCATAGTTTTTATCATACAGCAAACAATGGCTATAAAAATAATCAATACATATTTTATTACGAGATAAATATAATGTATGGTCTCAAGCAATGTTTGGTAGAGGTAAGATATTTTAAAATGCATGCTGTAATTGTTTTTGAAACCTCATTAAATGTCAGTGACTCATGCTCAAATTCCTTCTGGACAGATTTTTAGTGCACTGGTATGCAAATCAGTCTGTGCTTTCTCTTAATTTTGTATCACTTGCAGTGTTTACTTTTCGTGGACAAAACATTGGCTTGCATTATTTATTTAAAAGGAAAACACAGCCACATGACTGATTCTCCTGAACACTCGACTAATCACCTTCCTGTACTAAATGTAGCAACAGTTTCCAGCCTACTATCTTTTGCTGAGGGGCCTGTTCACATCCTGTAAGAGACAATGTGACATACAACTGAAGAAAAAAAGTGCAAGAAGTATTGTCATGCTTTTGTGTTTTGAAGGCATTCGTCCACACCATGCCAGAGTTTTGGACTGAATAGGGAAAACAAAACATTGCTAGCAACAGCTACCAACTACCTTTCATTTTTGACTTTATTTTTCGTCTTTCTTGCCCAACAGCTCACTACTTTATTTCACTGTTTTGGTGTGAGATTGTTTGCAAATGTCTATGGTATTATCCAGTACTGTGGAAACCACAAGTTTGTTTTTATGATCCAGTTGACACTTTTGCAAAATGTTTATCAGAGTGTCAGGCACTGTTTATTTCTGACAATCCCTGCATCCTTTAAACTGCTGCTGCAAAAAAACTATATATAGATAGATACAGAGAGAGAGAGAGAGATCAGTATAGATATAGATATAAAAAAAAAGAAAAAAGTGCTCCAAGGGAAAAGATCCGTGCCAGGACTATAAAAGCAATCCAACCTGAGCACAGAAACATGGCAGACTAAAATCGTAAAAAGAACACGTTTAATAAAACACGAAAAACAAGAAGGCTAGTGCCTTCACACCAGAGGGTGCTTCTTCAGACCATACTGTTCAAGACTAACACAAAATCTCATCTAGTAAAAACAATTAAACATCAACCAATAAAAAACACTCTCTAAACGATCAAGTACAAGGCAACTATTAGTGTGGAAGATCCCTGGACTTCAGAACAGGTTTCAAAGAGACCTTCCCATTCAATCCAGGAAATTTATCAGCCTGTAAATTAATAATCCAATGTAGCTCTCTAAACTCTGTAAAGTTTCTTAAATCACCCCCACACTGACTCCTCTTCACCACATCTATAACTCTAAACTTAAAACTATGTGTGGGGCTAACTTCTAAAGTATGCTTAGCTAAAGCACTGTAGAGATGTTCCCTTATTCTTTCAAAAAATGAAGGATTATTTCTATCTAAATAGAAACCTTTGCATGCAATGCAAGAAGCAAGGTAAACTATGCTGGATGTACGACAGTCAGCAGAGAGTCTAAACTTGTGTACAAATGTTGTGGACGGATGAAAAAAAGGTGCCCAAAGTATCAATATATCTACAAAAACTGCACCATAGATATCTTGTACCTAGAATATTATTAGGGGCTAGTGTAGGCACATGATTAGCTCTATAACATAACTGTCTCTTCAAGGATTTCTTATTTTTATATTTAAAGTAAGGCCTATTACCAACTACATCTCCAGTAGAGTCATCTGTCTGAAGAGTGGATCAATTATTCCTAATGACTCTACGTATTACTTCTGTAGCTCTCGTATAATGTAACATAATGGGTATTAAATTCCGAATTAAAGCCCCATTCCCTTGAAAGGTGGAGACATCATCCACTTGTCTGGAAGTTTCAGAAAAATAAGGTCTTGCCTTATCAGTTCTCAGACCTATTGCTGACATGCAAGCATCATCTGTTTCTTTGATTCCATACCCTCTCAGTCTAAACTCAGTTCTCAAATTAATCAAATCCTTATAAAACCTGTCATACAAATTATTTAATCTAGATATTTGTAGAGTTTTCCCCTTTAAAATATTTTTATAGATATATGCAGGATGCATACTGTATCGTTGCAATACTGCATTACATCTGCAGGGTTTCCTAAACAGCCCTGTGCTAAAAAGACCATTCACATTTTTATCAATACATACATCTAAAAATTCAATGGAGTTCAGGGATTGATGACTCATGAATTTTAAAAAATGAAGTTGTACTTTGTAAATAATGTACAGTCTTGCAATTGTTCAGAGGATCCTCCCCACAGCAAAAACATGTCATAAACAAACCTTCTATAATACAAAATATATTGTGTAAAACCATGCCCATGGAGCATATATTGCTGTTCCCAGAGGGTTAATACCATGTTGGCATAGCTATTGGCACAGGCCATGCCCATAGCTACGCCAACCTTCTGAAGAAATATAGAATTCTCAAACATAAACACATTATTTTCCAATACAATTTCCAGAAAATAGAGACAACAGATCTATCAATTGTGTACTGAAAGTACTGTGTTGACATAAAAAAGCTCTTGTCATCTCAATGCCTTCTGCATTAGGGATCACTGTAAACAATGACTCCACATCTAAGGTTACCAGATGACAATGTATGAGGGGTCCATCTCTCATAATAAAACTGTATAGATCTTGTAAGAAATGTTTAGCATCCCTTAAGACCATCCAAACTCCATTCAAACCTGTTTTGAGATACTTCTCCACATATATGAAGAAAGATTCTGTGACCCAGCCTTTCCTGGAGACAATAGGTCTAAAAGGAGGACAATAAAACTTCTTATGTACTTTAGGGAGTCCTTGAAACAAGGGTATGACAGGATGCTCCACTGTCAAATAACTATGTAACTCAAGGTTATTAAATGACTGTCTAAACAATCCTGTATCAAGGAATCAATATATCTTTTCAACGATGCAACATGTCCAGCACAAATCAACTCAGATAGTAATTCCATAATTTTATCTCGATAATGCGAATAATCAAGGGCAACCATAGCCCCTCCTTTGTCTGCTGATTTAATGACAGCGTCCTTATCTCTTCGCAATTCCAACAATGAATCCCTCTCAACTCTAGTTAGGTTATAAAAACTATTCACTCTATTAGATCTATTGACATTGCTGCCATGAAAAATTTTAAATAAATCAAGTTCACATTTCTTACAGAACGTTTCCATAACTGGATGTAATACAGGCTGAAAAGCACTGGGTTTCCACAAAGTAGAAATCTCAGGGCCAATAGGAAAAACAGTTTTTAACATGACATTTCTCGCAAATAGCCTTAAATCAACTACAACGTCTCTCAAACCAGCTGGTTGTGCTGGTATGAAGGATAAACCACAGTCCAGTACATAGACTTGAACAGGGGTTAAGTACTTACTCAAAATGTTCACAACTATGGACTCTTCGCATAGCCGGCTTTAGGCACCAGCGAACCCTGTGGTCGCTGGGGGTCCCCTGTTCCCTGTGGGCCCCCAACCACAGCAAGTTATCTTATCCTGATATTTTGTTACGTCTGTAAAACCAACAAAAGCTAGTATAGCATTCTTACACACTTAATAAACCACATGGATAACTCTTATTTATACCTCCTTTAAAATTCAAAGATATTTCTGGTTGTATTAAGTGTTTCGTAAAGTAACAGGCATCAGAATTCTATTAAATATTTTTCCACTGACATAATGCCGGTGGGCTTAGTTAAATCCTGCTGTTGGACATTTTCTCCACTTGCTATACCCGTGGCTGCAGGGGGCCCCCATTAATCATCCTTGACTGTGTGGGGGTCCCACAAAACCTGCTGCAGGTTGGGGGAAAATGAGGAAGAAAAAATGTATTAATTTACTAATTATGCTCTTTAACCTGAATAGGGCTGTGAAATGACCCTGTTAGGATGAAGTTGATATTGAACATGAGCAAGGTATGCACTAGAGAGATCAGCAGCCCACAGTGACTTATCTTGGTGCAAATTTTGGATTTTAAGAAGAGTTGATACTTCCGATAATCAGGTATGGTTTTCTCTTTCGGGGAGTTTTATAAATACAAGCATAACACCTGATAGTACAACTCTCAATTCCTTTGCTTAAGAATTCAGTGCAATCCCAAAAGTAATAGAATAAAGGCTCAGAATCAGGACAATATTTTAAATATTACTCCAATGCACTTAAAAAGTTAGTAGAACAACACCTTTTGCATCAACACGTATTTTTGGACCATAAGTATAAAACTCAGATGTCTGGATTGATTGACTGTTTGTAATCCTGAATGATTTACCAGCAAGTCAAACTTTTTGCGAAGGAGAAAGCAAATGTATGAACAAAATCAGGGAAGGTCTGTGAAATCAGGGACAGTGACAGGTATGTATTACTGCTCAATGAGGTAAATAAGTGTGAAATCAGGGACAGTGACAGGTATGCATTACTGCTCAATGAGGTAAATAAGTGTGAAATCAGGGACAGTGACAGGTATGCATTACTGCTCAATGAGGTAAATAAGTGACCTACCCCTGCTGCTATATGATGACTGCTAAACAGCAGTCACTGATCTGGTGTGGCAAGTACCAGTGTTGCACAATATATTGATATTTGCTGAAATAACTACAAAACTAGGACTGCTATGGCTTATGCTTGTGTGTGTCAAAAATATCACTGATTTTTGTATGTGCATGCACCCAGTAATGCCAGGTCTCAGACATTATTCTTCTGGGTATCAGTAAAAAATATACTTAACAAGTAATTATATTTCAAAAGTAAGACATAAAATATATCACAGAAAATTCAGACACTTAGACTTCTTGACGTCTGGTGGCCCCCACTCCACAGACTGCATAAATGGATACTAAGGGCTCCCTTAATCATCCTTGACTCTGTGGGGACCCCCACAAAACGCTGGTTGAAGAAAAATGAGGGCAATAAATGTATCAATTTTTTGATTGAGCTGTTTAACCTGAACAATGCTGAGATATGAACCTTTTAGGATAAAGCTAATAGCCTCTGGTTTCAATCAGAGCCATTCTAAAACCGCCCTACTCAAATGTGTGTGTACAGAAAGCTGCTGTAGGTTATGGGGGGCTGGGGATTGTGTGGTTATTACAACTTTAATTTTCATCACAGTCAAACCTTAGAGGTGTGCACATGGTCATTATAGCTTGTGTTTGAGCTGTGGACAATGTGGTCATTGTTTATTTACTTTTCACACAGACCTCAGAGGTGTAAAAAGGTTACTATACCTTGTGTAGGAGTGGTGTACTGTCTAGGAGCAACAAATTAGAATATATTACTGAAATCATCCTCACAATAAAAACCTCTGCTTTCATCCTAGTTTAACACCAGAGGGATGTATAGGCAGTGACTGTCTTTTGTGGGGGGTTAGGGAAGGAGGCAGTATTCCTAGATAAGACCTATGTATTTCCACAACTGGCTTGTTAGTTTATTGTGAGCTACAATTTTGTCAGCTTTGAACATTAAGCCTTGGACACAACTTATGTCTTCCTTGAAAAAAAAATAAGGCTGAAATTCTTTTCTTTTTCATGATTTTTGTTTAGGCCACCATTGGAGTAAAATGCTGTGAAAATGCTCTAAAATGCATCACAGGGCACATATATAACCCTTATGTCTTCGGGGGCACCAGCTTAATTGAGTTATTTCCTAAATGGTTATTACTGTACTGTCTTGGTCAGGAAAGGAGTGCTGAAAGAATGCAGAGAAAACTAAAGCTGAACAGCAACAGTGAAATTCTTTCCTTAATAATAATTTGTGTTCACGCCATTATTGGATGAAAAGGTTGTATAAAAAGAAAATAAATCCCTTTGAAATGCACTTCAGAGCATACAGAAAGTTATGGCTTCTTGAAAAAGCTGACAGTAAGGCAAAATGTGAGAAAAGGAAGGAAAAAGTAATGTGCATGGTATGGGGAGCTCAGAAGGGGGTGGTGGATCAGAGGAGAGGACTGGATGGTGTGCGGGTGGGGGGGGGGGGTGTTGAAACAGTAGGCCTAGTCATGACTTCATTTAAGTCCAGACCTGTACATATAGTTGTTGTAATGTATCATTGTTGCAACTAAATGCCAGTAACTCAATGCCAAAAAGTGCATTGTCATTCCCTTTGGGAAAAATTTGGTTCCCGTGAACTACCACATAGGTGGTAGTCCACTAAACATCGAAGGTGTGATACCTGGGGACACAGGTTGACAGCAACCTCTCCTTTGATAACCACATTGCCACTGTAGTCAGAAAGTCCTTCTATGTGGCACATCTCATTACAAAAGGTTTCTCATCCAGGAAAAAAGAGGTCATAATCCCTCTCTAAACGTCCCTCATTAGACCTGTTATGTCTGCCTTCCTAACACAATATCTAAAACCTCTTTTGGGTTTGGTCAGGGCAAGGCTACAGGACACTACACAGAATCTGAAAATCATTGAGGATACACAATTGGAGCCGGGTTGGTTAATGTGCTCACTGGATGTCAAAGCCTTGTACACCAGTATACCACATTGGGCTGGGTTACAAGCCCTACAATATTGGTTGGAAAAGGCAGGTTTATACTCACCAGGATTTAATACATTATTAATATGCATGTCAGAACATGTACTCAATAAAAATGTGTTTTATTTTCAAGGTCAATGTTATTGGCAATTACAGAATGCTGACTATGGGAGCATCATTTGCTCCCATTTATGCCGACCTTTATGGCATTTTTGAGGAGTGCATGATTTATGGCATATCTCATAATATATACCTGGTTGAAATGGACATCTGGCGCAGGTACCTGGATGATTGTTGGATGGTATGGCGTGCGGATGTGGGTTATTTGCATGAATTTGTGGAGTATCTCAATGGCAACATCTGGGAATTGAATTTTCTATCACTTATGATATGCAGAGTATTAACTTTTGGATGTAACAATCTCCAGGAATCATGATCACACTCTGGCCACTAAAGTGTTCATAAATACCCCCAATATAATACTTTATTGCATGCATCCAGCATGCACCCACGTCATACTATCAGAAACATCCCGGTGTCACAATTTATGCGCATGAAACGCCTGAGTTCCACCCAATCTGATTATGACATTGCTAGCCTAGATTTAAGTCGGAGATTTGCCAGTAGGGGATATAACTTTTCGGATATTAATAGTGCATGGACACGATCTGCACAGATGAAAAGGAACAGATTATTGGATTATAACATCCCTTCTGGTAACTCCGGAACAACAACCATCAGATTTATCACTACATATGGTAGAAACTACTATGTTATTAGGGACATTGTCAACAGACATTGGAATATACTACTAGCCAATGAACAGCTTAGATCTGTTTTAGGTGAGGAATGTCAATTCTCATATAGAAAGGGCAAAACATTGGGTTCCCATCTTTCTCATTACAAACATATTGGTAGTGGTGGAGCAATCCACAAACAACTTACAATATTGGGACATGAATTATTGGGCACACACCCATGTGGCCACTGTGGATCTTGTAAACAGATCACTAAGTCTCTGCAATTTTCAAGTCATAACACCAGCAAGGTCTTTGATTGTAAAATCTTTGGAAACTGTAGTAGTGATTGGGTTGTGTACCTGGCATCATGCCATTGTGGGGCATTTTATGTGGGACAGACTTCCAGACCACTCAGGTCATGAATAAATGAACACCGTAGTGACATCAAAAATAAGAGGGAGACTAATGCATTATACCGGCATGTACTAAAACATGCACAAGCACAGTTTATGTTCATGATTATTGACCGTATTGTGGGTGATCGTAGTCACCCACAAGGGTGGCATGGTATTCTCAATCATAAAGAAAAGTACTGGATAATCACTTTGGGTGCTCTCTTTTCACCTGGTCTTAATGACCACCTTTAACATTTGCCAAGGTTGAGACTACATGGACTTTTGGTAACACCCATCACTCAGACATACAATGGAACATCATTTTGGTACCATCTTTTCCATCTGGTCATTATGATTCCATTCCATAAGAAGCACAAGCGGAGGGATGTACTGATTTTTCACTAAATCCTACATATACAGTCTTTTTGAAGATTCTTTTTGAATATTTTATTATTTTTCTTATATATATATATATATATATATATATATATATATATATATATATATATATATACATATATAGGTGTGTCTACATATACATGTGAGTAGATGCATATATAAAGGGAAGTTGCCGGACAGAATTTTGTATTATGTTTGCTATGAAATATGCACCTTCATAGGTTTGTTTTATTCTTACATTCATCATTATTATGAATTTGGAGGTGCATATTATATTAAGTATAAATATAACTTTCATGGCTCATAATCTGTTATGACATTGGTTATTGATGGCCTTTGGCACTTTAGTCTTTGGGCACTATGTTCCTCTTTTTTAACCTCGTTTTCATATTATGAGTTGGCTTCCATACAATATATTATACATAATTCATGAGGTCTTTCAACACATCCATATGCCTATTGGTTAATGTTTTGTATAAATTTGCATTTTTCATTTTGATAATTTTGATTATTTGTTCCACACTGAAGAAGGCACTAAGTTGCCGAAACCGGTCTGTTTTTTGTAATAAAAAGTCTGATTATTTACTATCTGGTATTTGGCTGCACATTTGACTGCTAACATTGCTGGCCAATTTTGTTTCTTCATAGAATACAGCGCCTCATTTGGTATGTACCTCATTTGACACGTACAACAACTGGGAAGGCCACAAAAATACCTCACTAAGAGAATCTTAGGCCTTAGACACATGTCCTATATGGACAGACTCAAAAAACTCCAGCTATACTCTGTCTCTTATCTCCTACTTAGAGGCGATCTCTGCTTGACCTACAAAGCCATGTCTGACCCAGAGCTGCTAGATATGCTACACCTAAAGAAATCCCAATCCCTCCATGCCACATGTTTCAGGGACCTAAACCTCATTACCACGATAAACAGAACATGCTGGAGGGACAGGTTCCTAGCCCAGAGACTTCCCATACTCTGGAACAAACTTGCCATTCACGTCAATCAGAGCACTTCACTGGCCCTCAATAAGAGAAATCTTGACAAGTGGATGGGCAATAGGAATTTCACCCCGGGGATCATTCAGTGGCCTTACTTGACAGGGGCACTGGGAACTAACTTTGGGCAGCATGATGCCAGGGAATCTTCTTGGGCTAGGCTTATATAGGCTCCAGGGCCATTAGCCTAGTACACATCTATGAACCTATGAACTGTAAGTATCCCTTTGTTAGACAGGTCAACAAAGTGTGGTATATAAGCTTGTTGTAATGTAACAGCTTGTAGCTAAGGTCAGTCTGTGTGTATTACTCCTAAAAGTTTGCAGCACAAACTAAAAGGTTTCTTAGGAGGTGTAGCATTGACAAGATGTTATTATACTGGAAGTGCCTAGGGGGCCCCCAACTTGACATTTGCTGGGGGCCCCCAAAATGCTAACACCGGCCCTGACTCTTCATTTGCTATAAAGTTTCATTGTTGATGAATGTGGGAAGTCCATTTGCTGCCTCCTCCGTTTCCTCCCTCTGCTGAGAGACCTCACCTTGTCCTCTATATCCACACATTTGATTGGTAAAGGGAGGGACAGGGAAGAAAAATCCTGCTGTAAAAAATTGTGTTGAATAGAATTAATTTTTCTCTGCACCATCGGAGGTTGCTCAAACCCATCCCCAGAAATGGAACCAATGGGATTAGGAGCTTCAGGAGGTGTGGCAAAAGATTCAACATGATTGGCACTCAGAGCTTTACTCTGCTCTAACAGAATTTCCTCTTGTGAGGATCCTCCCAGTTCATCTTTGGAGTTAATAGTCCATGGCCAAGCAAAGACGTGACCTTTTTAAAATCTAGTAAATCACGATCCAATTTTCCACCTTCTGTGAGTGTAAACATGTAAACGCGCTTCATAAGCAGAAACACTATACAAAACGTCATCCAAAGCAGTCAAACCAGCCTCCTTTGGAACATCAATGAGCAGTTTACACCTCTTCCTATTTTCTTTTGCTAGTTCAACTTCAAAAGATTTAAAGAACTCAGTAAGTAGGCGAATATAGGCAAAACTCAAATCCAAGTTCAAATGTTGCCACTTCCTCAAGAGCTCAACATACACATCTCCATATGTGGGCATTTTTAATATTCTCAGTCCCCTTGGTATCACTCGAAAATGTAGGCCAGCCTCCAAATGGAGGCGTTGTCATTTCATATGTTTAAGTTTGTACAAGTCATTTTCTAAATCCCTTAAGGCAGTCTTTAGTGAAGCAGCATCAAAAGATGGCATAGCTGTATTCGCTTCAGTACTTAACCCTTTCTGCAATAATAGCAGGTTATTGTATACCTACATCAAACGATTAAAATGATCCATCAGTCCTTCCTAAAGGTACGGGGACATATTCCAGCTAAACCATATTTGTAAATCCCTCTGCCATGCTCCTGAGGAGACAAACAAAGCATATGTAAAAAAAGAAAAAAGTGCTGCAAGGGAAAAGATCCGTGCCAGGAGTAAAACAACAAATAGAGTAAAACAGCAATCCAACCTGAGCACAGAAAAATGGCAGACTAAAATCATTAAAAGAACACATTTAATAAAATACATAAAACAAGAAGATGTAGATATAGACATAAACATAGGTATAGTTATAGATATAGATATAGATATATATGTGTGTGTGTTTTTGTTACAGGTGCCTCAGATAAAGGGGTCATGTGAATGTTTAGGTGGTCTAATATATATATATATATATATAATTTCCTTGTTAAATCATCATAGCTATACCGCCATCCTTAGTACATCAACAAAAGTTTATCATCCTCATCTTTGGCCAGTTATCACTTCTACTTAAAATTCCCCAGATGTGCCATATTCTACTCATTAAAAGCCAAAGACTAAGTGCACATGTTGCATTAAAAAAAAATCACATCACACAACATCAAAACACTCTAGCTAACCTAAGACAAATTGTTCCAAATCTAAATCCACACAAAAAAAAAACAAAACAAAAAAGAAGAAAAAACAAAAAGGACAAAACACAGACCACATCCATCATTTCCTTCATTGTAAATGTAATTTCACGTAATGTTTTGAAGTTTTATTTATTTGTTTATTTATTTTTGTGGAACAGTGATTTTTTTCCCTGGGAAAAAAAATTGCTGTTCCAAGTGTTTGGGATTGTTAAGCTTTCACTTACATGGGGTCGATAAATCAGGGTTTGCTTTTTTAAGCATTCACTGATATAATATAGACCCGTATTGATAGCAACTAGAAAACTAAAATAATGAGTACCAAGGTCACACAGACAAACCAATCAGTAAAAACTAAAAGAAAAATCTAGCCAAGCTAGATTTTCCACTGTGTGATTCCTTGAAATCTCTTGCATTACAGGTAACATGGAATATATGCAAATGACCCCTTTGCAGTCACCCTAATGGTCATGGACATCATCTGGGTACAACAACCCTGTGTTTCCAAATGTTAGCCAAATATTCCACGTATGTGCTGTGCTGAAGAGTCCATACGTAGGCCAAAAGTGGTATTTGGCTTTAATGGCCTGAATTTGTCTATAACAGACTTAAAAAAGATAAAAAACAGTCATGGACATTCAGAACTGCCATATAGCTGAAACACCTGATGTCCTTAGGGGGTCATTTACATATACCTCTAAAAGAGGTTTCAAGGAATCACACAGTGGAAAGTTTAGCTTGGCTGTATTTTTCTTTTAGTTTTTAGCAACTAGAAAACTGGAAAGTGGCACTTAACAGGAAACAGATTTGATTCTAACCACCTACAAAAACTAAAAAAATAGCTAAACCATAAAGCTAAATGTTGATATAACCATAGTATACCAGTAAACAAAAAGTACCTGACTAAAAGATAAAAAAAAGTGTTTCAAAATTTCAGAATTACATTAGAAACCTATGAACAAGGAAATTATTTCAAAAAAACACCCTAGTGCCCTATCAAGCACAAGGCAATCTATGCAAATGCATATAGCCTGGAGGTTGCTGGGAGGCCCCATAAACATCCAAGAAAAAAAAAGAAAGAAAATAAATTGCCTAAACCACATCCCTCAACTCCCTTTACTTAGGTCTTCTTCCTGCTGTGTTTTGTTGTTAGACAGCTCTGATTTCTTTTCTTTCATTGGATCAAATGTAGTGCTAATGAGAGAGAGAGAGAGAGAGACTCTGGAACTTGTCACAGTCAAAACAGATCAATAGCAGACAAAACTGCAGTACCACAGTCTTTTTGGAAAAGCCATACTGTGCTGAAGGCATTGTTATGTTTAGTGTGGTTCTGATAAGTAGTTATATGCAATGCAGTGTGTGTGTGTGTGTGTGTGTGTGTGTGTGTGTGTGTGTGTGTGTGTGTGTGTGTGTGTGTGTGTGTGTGTGTGCGTGTGTCTGAGCATGCAGTTTTATAAACTGTCCCTGACTTTGACTTGTATATTAGCCTTTTCTGTTAAATCACTGAGGATAACAGTCAGTCAGTAATGCCAGTCATTAGAGTTTCATAGTTCCTTTTGTTCAGGTATGTCCATGCAGCACCTGTTGCTCTGTTAACTTTTAAGTTAGAGTTGTCTGGCAGTTAGGGTTCTGAGCTGTCAATGCTTTCTGTAGTCAAAAGTACAGGGTTTGAATCCTTCTACCTCTATTTGTCATCTGTGTGACTTAGAGCAAGTCACTTAACATAACATCACTCATCAGTCTCTCCTGAAAAGGAACGCTTTGTCTGGAAGGTTTACCTGGTTAGAATAATGTTTGCACCTATATATATATATATATATATATATATATATATATATATATATACACATGTATACATATTTAAAAATTGTCCCCTTTTTTGGCCTTTGCCCCTCCCCAATTATTTTTGACTTTATCCAGAATACTTGAACACAGAATTTAAGAGGTATTTTGGTCTGCTGCTTATAAAATGCGTGGCTTTCTGGCAAAGGATTGAAGAATGCAGTTACCAGATAATGATATGCATGTGAGTTTCAGACTTTGTATCCATCAGAAAATGCTTGCTAATGCAACGGTTGTTATACTAGCAAGTTTCTAAATATATAAGAACAATGCTTACTGTCTGTTCCTCTGTTCCTAATTTTGAGTCTTTTCCTCTGATTCTTGACTTAACAAGTTCAGAGGTCAGAGAAGACTTGGAATGAGTTCACTTCTGGGACATTATGCATTTTTTATACACGAGTTCAAGTAATCTAAGTTGTATAGTGATACAGGTGACTATAACTGATAGTCACATTTGTGCATGTCAGATCAAATGTCACTAATTTTTCCAAATATTTGTGGCCTGTTCCTTGTATGACTTGTGATCTTCTGTTAAAATGTTGTGGGCTACAGTCACTAAATAATGACAAACAAGTGAGTTTCAGACTTCATATCCTTCAGAAAATGCTTGCGAGTCCAAAACATGTTATAATAGCATATTGCTAAGCATATACAAGCGATATTTAAAGTCTGTTCCTAATATTGGTCTTTATGTGTTATTCTTGAGCTAAGAGACTGGGGGGGGCATAGTGTTGCAATGGGTTACACTGTATGGTTCGCACAGTAGTGCTAAAATACACTTCCAGGTTATGTATTTGTTCATTTATCTGATCACAAGCAAACATCTGGAGTTTGCACAAACATACAAAAGGGATTGCAACTGATGGTCATGTGTGTGTGTGTGTGTGTGTGTGTGTGTGTGTGTGTGTGTGTGTGTGTGTGTGTGTGTGTGTGTGTGTGTGTGTGTGTGTGTGTGTGTGTGTGTGTGTGTGTGTGCATGTGTGTGTGTGTGTGTGTGTGTGCGTGTGTGTGTGTGTGTGTGTGTGTGTGTGTGTGTGTGTGTGTGTGTGTGTGTGTGTGTGATGTCATCATATGAAACATTCTTAGGGTCTGATGATTATTCTCCTTGTTTTGTAACTTATTAACAGTGTATTCATTATCTGGTTGCAAATAAACTGGACAGCCTGAAGTCTAATGATTTCAATGGTAATATTTTAATGATGAATACATTTTTAATTTAGTTTGTTTTTTGCAGGCACATGGGTGTGAAATGCAGTGTGTTGGACTACAACAGTTGGCATTTTGTGAAGATAATAAGGTTATGAGTTCTTAATGAGCTGCTTCTTCTAGTGCTTGTTTTGATTTCCTCACCCTTCATATGTTCATAGGTGATTACTAGGCTAATGGCACAAGATCCTTTACAAGCTTAGCCAATAATGCCCAGAATATGACAATATTATATCTTAATTCCCAAATATGGTATGGGGTAGTATCAGGTAGTGGATCTTTGGGTGTTGGAGCCCTGAGTTATTTTACAGACTAGCAGTGTCCATAAGAGATATGAACAGTACCCCAGGAGTGAATTTATGGTTCTCCATCCATTTATCCAAATTAATTTTGAAGAGAGTGAGGGGCAAGCTTTGTTTTACAAAGATGGGAAGTTTATTCCACAGACAAGGTAGCCTTTGCAATATGAATCTGTCACTCCAGCAAGTTCTGTTAGATTCAAAAATAAGGTTCAGGTCCATGGAACACATAACCCTTGCATAATTTATCCTGCAAATAGGTAACATTTTTATCAGGTCTGAATCAGAGAATGCCTTGTAGGTCAGGCATAAATGTCCTCTCAATAAACAATATGAGATGAAGTAAAGCGATTGCGGCTTTAGTTAGTGTGCATAAGATATGTGTCTTACACTGTGTATTTTTTTAGTGAGAAACCTCTGGGACCACTCCAGTTGGTGTACGTTCCTAGTTAGGTACATGAAAAAGGGATTATTGTACTCAATTTTGAGTCTGGTAAGGGACTAGTACAATGACACTATGACTTCCATTGATCTTTACCTATAGATTGAGCCACACAGAAGGATTCCTCACTATTGTAACTACCTGGTGGTTAACATTTAGTTTACTATCTGTGTTCCTATGCCCTCACTACTGGGTCTACTCTTAGGTGTGTACTATCAATTTATTTATTTTTATTTTTTATTTTACATTTGTTAACTGGGATAATCCGACTGGACACAGATCCATTTACAGCGGAGGCCTGGGGAGAAAAATTCCACAATGAAAACAATAACCAGACATGAGAATACAAAGAAACATATAATAGCATTAAGTATGATAAAATATAAGGTAAAAATCATGTGGTTAACATGACATAGTATTTAGATTGCAAATCAGCAGTAAGATACCAAAAACTGTATCACATTTACAGTACATATAATAGGAAGGAAGGTGTATAGCTTAATATAACAGTGAAAGTTTATGTAATGCATGGACATAGCCATGTATTCATAAGATGTGACTTAAGTGAGTTTTTGAACTGTGTAGTAGTGGAGGCAGTAGCCAGAGCAGGGGGAGGTTATTTCAGGTTCTAGCTATGGCATGAGAGAATAGTGCTTTACCTGCGGTGTTGTTAGGTCTAGAGATACAGAAGAGTGATTTATCAGTAGAGCGAAGAGGACGATTTGCTCTGTAGTGAGAGAGTAGCTGACGTAGTGCTGCGGTGTTATTGGGATACCTTAAAATATTGTAAGCAATGACTAGCTGGTGATAATTGAGTAGTTGGGGAAGTTCTAGCCATTGTAGTTTTCTTAGGGCTTGACAGTGATGGGTTCCAAAAGTGGAGTTGTTAGCAAATTTTGCAATTTTATTATAACATGACTCAAGCCTGGCAAGATCAAGTTTTCTAATCTGGGTAAGAATTGGTGCAGCGTACATTAGAGTGGAAAACAGATGAGTTTGGGCTAGGACGATCGGTGCCTGATCTGAGAGGAATTTTTTGTGTCTATACAGTGTTCTCATTTTTTATGGACTTTTTTGATAGTTTGTGAAATGTGGATGTCAAAGAGAAGGTTTTTGTCAATTTCTACACCAAGGAGCTTGGTGTGGTCAGAGGGAGAAATGATAGTACCATTTTGGAAGAGATTGTAAAGGATAGAGGGGTAGTTATAGATTTGCTGGGGGTGAATAGAAGCAATTTAGTCTTGTTGGGGTTTAGGATTAGTTGGATATCAGTAAGCCATCTTTCCACAGAGCTAAAGGATTCCTGAGTGAGTTGTAGAGTGGTTGCACAGGTGCATATCAGATAAGAGTTGAATCATCAGCATACTGTATAAGTGAGGCATGCTGGATGGAGGTATGAATATTATTAGTAAATATGGAGAAAAGTGGGCCTAATATTGAGCCTTGTGGTACACTTATGGTAGCTGGGAGTAAAGGAGATAGTACTCCTTGCCATTGGACAGATTGCTGCCTCATTGGACAGATTGCTGCCTATCTGACAGATAGCGTTTAAACCAGGCAATAGTGGAAGGGGCAAAGGATAGGGAGGCCAGGGTGTCTATTAGTATGGGATGTGAGACCATATCAAATGCTTTGGAAAGATCTAAAAATATTGCAGATACAAAATTATTGTCATTTCTGTGTTGGTTGACCAGATTAATAAAAGAGAGAAGAGCAGTTGTTGTGCTGTGGTTTTGTCAGAAGCCATGTTGTATGGAGGTGAGGAGATTGTGTGAGTTCAGGAATTGCATAACTTGAGAGTGAATGCATTTCTCAAGTAGTTTAGATAAGGGAGATAGAATGGCAATGGGGTGGTAATTTGAAAAGTCATAAGAATGTCCACCTTTATGAAGAGGAATAATGTAAGAGACTTTCCAAAGTTGAGGGATGTAGGTGTCCTGTATGGAGTGGTTGATAAGGATAGAAACGGGGTAAGATAAGGAATCAGCAGCAATTTTTAGGAAGTTGGCAGGTAGACCATCCACTGCAAGGGTAGTGGGTTTCAGTTTTAGGAGACATTTTTTAATTGTAGAGGTGGGGACTGGTGAGAGAGTAAAGGAAGGGATGTTATCAGGGCATTTGTTTGGAATATGTGTATGGCTGTTTTTGGATAATTGGGAGGATAAGGTTAGGATAGATTCTGTAAAATGGTGATTGAACTGGGATGCTATGTCCTTAGTATTGTTATTGATGGAAGAGGGAGCTGGAGTGGTAGTTTTTCCTGGTTTTAGTAGGGAGTTGATAGCATGCCAACATTTTTGGGGATCTTTTGAGTGTTTGTTTTGGGCCCCCAGGAAATATTTTTTTTTCATCAGGTATGGTTTGTTTTTTGGCCTGATTTCTGAGTTGTTAGTAATTTTGTTTGGATAGGATAGTGTTATCCCTCTTCTAGGTTTTCCAAGCTTTATGTCTTGACTTTAGTAAGACTCTTGTGTCTCTACTCAGCCATGGTGCATAGTTTGCCTTAACTCTAACTTTCCTGATCGGTGCAACTATATTAAGGGCATTTAAGAGAGTACTGTTAAAGCAGTCGATGGTCAGGTCTAAACCTAGGGTTTGTAGTGGTTCCCAGTTGCTATTTCTTAGAATACAGTTAGATCCTGTATGTTTAGTTTTTCTCTGACTTGTCTAAAAATTATGGGCTTGGATATGTTGGTGTGTTTACGTAGGAGGAATGTGGGGGAATGTAACAGCAAAGAATATTGATTTTTTTGGTATTGTTTACACATAGAATTGTACCTAAGGTTTCAGCATTTTGAAATTTGGGTAGAGGGGTTTGTAGAGGTTTAATGTTGAGTGTATTTTTGAAGAGAATTGCGACGCCAGCTCCCTTCCTACCTACTCTATCCAGTCTTAAGATATCACATAGGTGGAAGGATTTCTTCCTTTTGGGTGCTAGGTTTTAGCCAAGTCTCAGTAATGGTTAGTATGTCTGGGGAGTAGTGGGTTATAAATGTATGAAGGTCAGGAAGTTTGTTGGATGTACTCCTGGTGTTGATGTTAAGAATTAGTAGGTCAGAGATTTGTTTGGTTGAGAGTAGGGTATTAAGTGGGCCTGGGTTAGGGTGTATGTCACCTGATATAAGTAGTCTCTTTGTTCATAGGTTCATAGGTAGGTACTAGGCTATCTGCCCGAGGGCATTTATAAGCCTAGCCAGAGTGTGTCGGCTTTCGCCACCCCATTGATTAATTAACTGATCCTCTGTCAAGCAGAGACAATGAAGTGATCCCAGGGGTGTATTTTCTGTTACCCATCCACTAGTCAAGGTTTTTCTTGAAGAGTGTTAATGAGGGGCTCTGCCTGATGTAATTTGGAATTTTGTTCCAAAGCATGGGGAGTCTCTGTGACAGCAACCCATCCCACCAGCATGTTCTATTTATTGTTGTGGCGAGGTTTAGCTCACTAGAGAGCGTGGCTCGCAGTGACTTGGATTTCAATACGTGGAGCATGTCCATCAATTCTGAGTTGGACATGGCTTTGTAAGTCAGGCAGAGATCACCTCTGAGTAAGCGATATGCCACTGAGTACAGCCGGAGTTTTTTCAGTCGGGCTGCATAGGACATATGTTTGAGGCCAGTAATCCTCTTGGTGAGGTACTTTTGTGGTCTTTCCAGCTGTTGGAAATGTCTTGTGAGGTACATCCCAAATGGGGCATTGTACTCTATGATGGGACTAATGAGTGACGAGTAGAGGGGCACTATAACCTCTTTATTTCTAGATGCAAACCCTTTAGTAAACAGATGGGCCACATAGAAGGATTTCCTAACTACTTTGGCAATATGATTGTCAAAGGAGAGATTACTATCTACCTGGGTCCCCAGATCTCTCATTACCTCTTCTGTATTAAGGGGGCTGCCACCTATGTGGTAATTTGTGGGTGTTTTGTTTTTCTCAAATGGGATGACTATGCATTTTTTGGCATTTAGGTTGAGGCCATGACTTTGACACCAGGTGTCCGTCTCAGTAAGGCCCTTTTGGAGGATGTCAGTGTCAGCCGGAGAGTCAATTATGGCTCCCAGTTTGCAGTCATCGGTGAACTTGGTTAGCCATAGTCCACCTGTGTTTGCCTGTACTTCTGAGAAGTATATGCCAAACAGTAGGGGTTCCAGTACCGAGCCTTGCGGGACACCACTTGTGACTGGTATAGAATCAGACGTGGAGCCTGCCATTCTTACCGTGTGAGTTCTGTCTGTAAGCCAGTTGGCAACCCATCTTGTGACGTAGGGGTTTATGTTCAGGCTGGTGAGTTTTCTGTAATACCCAAGTGGGGAATGGTGTTGAAAGCCTTGGCAAGGTCAAGGTAGGCTGTGTGAACCACTTTTCCCTCATCTATGGCCTTGGTGACTGTCTCGAAGAAGTCAACCAGGTTTAGTAGGCATGATCTGCCCTTAACAAAGCTGAACTGGGTTGGATCAAATGTTTGGAGGTTCCCAATGTCTTTGTTAATGAGTTCCATGATGATGCCCCCCATAGCCTTGCAGACCAGGCTAGTCAGGCTTATGGGGCGAGAGTTACCAGGGTCAGTTGTGGCCCCTACTTTGTGGAGAGGAATAACTGTTGCTGTGCACCATTCTATGGGCACTTAGCCTGTGGAGAGGCTGAGGTTGAACAGCGTGTTTAGGTGGAGGGTTAGTTTGTTCTGTAGTTCGTGCAAGATGCAGCCTGGGACACCATCTGGTCCCAATGACGCTGTATTTTTGGCTTTTGAAAGGGCTGTTTTCACCTGTGCGTCTGTGATTTTTGGGACACTACACTTTTCCGGGATTGTTGTGGGCCCTTTTGGAGGTGAGAGGGGGATGAAGGTTGCACTGAATCTATCTGCCAGGATGTTGGCAATATCAGTAAGTTCAGTATATTTAGTGCTATTTTGCACTAATTCAGTGCATATCTGTGAGTTGCCACTTAGATTCTTAACATAGCTAAAGAAGGCTTTGTGGTTATCATTTGAATCCTTGACTATTTTTCTTTCGAAGTTAGCCTTGGATGATTTCATGAGGGACCTTAGTTTCTTACTGATACCGATCAGGGATGTCGTTCCTTCTTGGGATTTGCTTTTTTTCTGAACTAGTTTCCTCCTTCTATTGTATAGTCTGTTTATGTTTATGTTTTGGGTGTAACGCTAGCAACCTGGTTTGTATTTTTCTTGTGTGTATGTGTATGTGCCTCCAATGGCATTGTGTATCTACATCTCTCAGACACTGTGTTTGTCTGTTCTAAAATTAAATGGTTGTCAGTGAACATGAGGCAGTTGCCACACTGCCTCAGGATGCCCATATCCACAAGGTTAGAAACAGAGATGACAAGTAAGTGCCTATCCATTATACCAGATCCTTAGTAGATGGGAAGGAGTAGAGGAGAGTCACTTTAAGGTCTAAGTGAGAGTGTTTGGTAGTGTACTATTAGATGAGCTGCAGCAGTGTTACCCTCTGCACAAACTGGCAGCTCTTTGAGCAGCTGTGAACAGTGGGAGAATATTGAGAGTATTTCCCTATACAGGATTTTAACTGGAGAGATATGCTTACAAACAAGGCATGGGTAACTGTGTTTGCATAATGTGCAAACGCAAGGCTTTTATATCAGCAGGATGAAAGACTTTTTCACAGTTAAGCTATCAGACCAATCAGATAAACACACAATAAGCCTTTCACCAGTAGTTCCCAACTCAGATGGGTTGAATCAGTCCTCTTCTCCTACCAGAGTGAAAAAAAAAAACCTTCATAATGTAAAATAAACTGGTTTTGCTCTCAAGTGCATTAACAAATACTTTACAACAAAAGGCAGAATTCCTGCAGTATCAGGAATCCTTAGAAATAAGTTCACTAACCCGGAGAAATGTTCGCAAATACAGAAAAAAAGTGTGCAAATGTAGAAGAACTTCTACAAATACAGAAAAACTCAGAACAGCTTTTGCATATCAGAGGAGATTAGGAAATATCAGAATACTGTCAAAACAACCTAAGAGCAGTACAGTAACACACATATTGTGTTTTTTAACAAATATAGGCTGAGCAGTGATAAATTCAACAAAAATTAATAACAAATTCAGTTGTCTACTGTATAACTTAGACCAAGTCCCTTCACCGGGCAGTGCTCATGGGCTACCCTGAGATGGCACACTTGTAACCAGGGGCTGTCCCATTATGTTAAGAAATGTGTTATACATTGTCTTTTGACTCTCTGCATCCTTCACATTGCCAGTAATTAGTGTTTCAGTATATGGGATTTGACTATGAACCTCAGCATGTTTCTTGTTATTTAGTGGCCTGCTAGTTACACTTACAATAAATGTGAGTTTCAAGAGAGGAAAAGTTTACTGTTGCTCGTATTAAATCTGTTTTCAGTGTGATATTTTTATTTTGTTTTGTTTTCTGTTTTGCAAGTGACTGTCAATGTTTTGCTGTAAAGTGTGCAGCTCAGATGGTTTAGTGGTAACTTGCTGTGGCTATGGTCTGCAGGTTCCTGGGTTTGAGACTTGCAAGTGCTGATTATTTATAACTGCAATAGTGTAGTCATTAGAGCATACACCTTGCAGGTAGTCATTTATGGTTCAAGCCTCACCAAAGCCATTTCCATTTGTGGGAGGTTGGCATAGTGGTTAAGGTGTAAACTTATAGGCACAAGGTGCAGGGTTTGATTCTCACATGGGGTAATTAGCTGTCCTTATGGGCCATTCCAAGATCAGCCAGACATGTACTAATTTAATCAAACAAAGCTCCTTATTAGCACTCTTCCAGAAAAATCTTAATGATTGGATGGGAAATAGGAAGTTCACCCTGGGGATCATTTCTGTGGCTCTGCTCGACAGGGGCACGGGAAAATAATTTATTTGGGTGGCGAAAGCCAGGGTACCTTTTTTGGCTAGACTTATATAAGCCCTAGGGCCAATAGCTTAGTACCTACCTATGAACCTATAAATGTTTTAAATTAAGTCCAAATCTCTGTGACAGTGTAAAATTAAAGAAGACCAAGATTGATTTATAGAAACAGAGACTTCATTTATCAGATATCAAAGGCCATCCTCACTCTTCATCCTCTTACACTCCATATATATATATATATATATATATATATATATATATATATATATATATATATATATATATATAAAAATTAAACATTCATAAGTGTGATCACAAGATCACCATCAGAGAGCAATGCACACTTTCTAGTACAGAGCCGTGACTTCCTAAATAGAGATACTGCTTCTTATCCCAACCATATCATGCCCAGCAGTGAATCACTCCAGCACATGGTGGAATTCAGTCATTCAATGTAAAAAAAGCAGTATAATCTGCAAGAAACAAAGATGCATAACTCACATCCACAAACGGAAAATGTTACAATACTCAGCAGCACCTCAATATTCTGTCCAGGAAAATAATGAAGAGGAGGGGAGTCAAGATTCACCTTTATTAGACCCTCCTTTCCTGCCTTGACCACACATCTCTTGTTCTGCATATAAAAAGACTTAATACAAGCAGCAGTGGCCATGGTACCCCAAACCATTATAATATCTCCCAGAAGACAATATGGACTTCGCAATCATATGCCCTCTCCAGTTTTATAAAATATATGTGAACCATTCAGGGAAGCATACATGACCTTGATGCAGGGACAAATGTCTGATGGACTGTACCATAAAAAGAATTCAGCATACATTTCTCTTTCTGAATCTGAAAGTCAGTTGTAGAATGAAGTCTTCCTACCGACACCCAGCCAAACTTTCTGAAAGAGGCTGAGATATATGATCACCCTATTTAAATTCCATTTTTCTGTCTTTTTTTTTCTTAAAATGGAGTCTGTCCAGCAGTCTTTGTCTATTAAGCAACATTAAAAAGGCATTTTAATCACAGTATATCAACAATATACAGTTTCTTCAACAATTCTAGCCAGACTTCACCTACCCCTACAGATCTGCTACAATTTAACTGTTTAGTTGCTGTAGTGACCTCATCTACAGAAAGGGAAGCAGTGTGAAATGCTGGCTCTACCACTTCCTCCTCAAATGAGAGCATGTTCGCAAGTTGCAGGAGTTCTGGAAAGTATTCTTTCCACCTACCAACAATGTATCCATTCAAGGCCAGTATTTTTTAATCCTTGCAGAGAATAGCTTAGACATGTCTCTCCATTCCTGTCTCCAAGTCACCCGACCATTTGTCAGAAACTCAGAACTTCTTTGAGGCCACCCAAAAGTCATTTTTCAAAACATTGCCAAACTCTTCCTACTGACTGGCCGTCACTTAGGCTGTGAAGACAGCAGCAATGGCATTTATCAACCAGTCACATCTAGAGATTGCCTTGTAACATTGGTTGAAAAAACTTCTTTCTTTAACTTCATGGCTTCCTTCACTGCTGATGTCTACAGCAAATCCTATGATCAGTACAATGATGAGCACAAACCACCTTTCATCCACATTTCATCCTTTCGTCCAAATTTCCCTCATTAATGTGCTCCCATCAATAGATACCAAATCTGAAACCCTAACTATCAAACTCCAAATCAATAACTCTAAATCAATCTATATAATTTGCATGTATCTACCTCCAGGTAACAATACAAATTCTCTAGAACACTTGCTTAGTCATTTATCTACCCATCTACCCCAGGAGACCATTGTACTTGGTGACGTTAATATAAACTGGTCTTCTTGTAGTTCTCTCAACCCCACCAACCATATAAACCTCTTTGGATTCTCTCAACTAATTACAACTCCTACAAGAATCCATAAACCCACTAACAAGGAAAGTACTCTGGATTGGATCCTTATTAACAGCCACCCTGAATCTTATACTCCAGGAACCCTCCCAGATGATATCAGTGACCACACACTTATCTACATTATTAAACAAAAAACCCACATTCCCTCCACACATAATCTCAAACCTCCGGTCAAAAAGTTTTAACCCAGACAGCTTCTTAACTGAATTGCAAGCTTGTGAATGGTCACCACTAACCTATCTAGAACTAGACGAAGCAGTTACTTACTTCAACACTAAATTTCTTAATATCCTAGACTCCCATGCCCCTTATCCAACTAGAATAAAACCAAATGTGCCCCCTGGCTCACAAAACAAACCAGGCAAAAGATACACTTCAGAAATAAAATATGGGCTAATTGGAGATCTACCAAATGTCCAACAACCCACCTCCAATTTAAACAACTAAGAAATTCCACCAAAAGAGATATTCTTAGAGACAAAAAAGATTACTACCTCGGCCTCCAACAGACCAATCAACAAACCCCACAAAAATTCTGGAGTGGGATAAACAAACTTCTTCAACCAGGTCACACCACCACTCCAAACCCAACCAGTTTCAATAGTAACAACTCCAACCTGATCCCTGATGCCTTTAATAACTACTTTACAAAAGCCATTCAAACCCTGGCCAATTCTCTACCTCCTCTCACTGCTTCACAACCAAATATCTGCAATACTTCTATACCTACCTTTCAAATACAACCTGTATCTACATCTTTCATCTGTAAGCTACTTCAAAAATTGAAGCCTTGCACCCCTTCTGCTGACCAACTCCCATCTGAATACCTAAAAATAGCCGCTAAAGCCGCAATACTTCTATACCTACCTTTCAAATACAACCTGTATCTACATCTTTCATCTGTAAGCTACTTCAAAAATTGAAGCCTTGCACCCCTTCTGCTGACCAACTCCCATCGGAATACCTAAAAATAGCCGCTAAAGCCATAGACTATCCCATCTCTATCCTTATTAACAGATCTATCTCTGAGGGCAAAATCCCTGCTCTATGGAAGATATCCCATATCATCCCTCTACATAAAGGAGGACAATCTACTGAGCTTTCTAACTATTGCCCTATTGCCCTACTGTCCCCATTAGCTAAGATAATGGAAAATGTATTCACAAACAGCTACTCAACCACTTATTACAAAATAACCTACTAGCAAACTGCCAACATGGTTTTAGGCCATTCCACAGTACATCAACTGCCCTACTATCCTTTACTGACTCCATAAATAAAAATCGGAACAATAACTTATATTCCTCTGCATTATTTATTGACCTATCAAAAGCCTTTGACATGGTTAACCACAACCTACTGCTACACAAACTAAAGGCTCACTCTCTAGATCCTCAAGCCATACAATGGTTTAGATCTTATCTGGAAAATAGACAGCAAGCAGTACTTTGGCATAACATCCTGTCTTCGATACAACCAGTAAAAATAGGAGTACCCCAGGGCTCTATCTTAGGTCCCCTACTCTTCTCCTTATTTATTAACAACTTACATACTAACATACCCCAAGCCACCTGTATTCAGTATGCAGATGACTCCACCTTAATCTGTACAGCCAAGAGTATAACCTCTCTCCACTCTCTCACCCAAACTGTTTTTAAGAAGGTTGAAGACTGGTTTATGCAATACTGCCTCCTCCTAAATCCCAAAAAAACAAAACTACTCTTTACTCCTACTCATAAATCACCTGTTCCTAACTTCTCTATAACCTCTAACAATGGTACCAACATTACCCCAGAGACTACAACCCGCCTACTTGGTGTAATTATTGATAATCAACTCAACTATGACGTACACATTAACTCAACTATTAAGTCTGTCAACAAAAAACTTGGCACCCTCTATAGAATAAAACCCTTTCTTACTCCTCCTGCAAGAAAAACAATTGCCCAGACTCACCTCATTTCCACCCTTTTCTATGCCTCTGTTATATACACCAACCTATCCAAAAACAACCTCTCTAAACTCTCTACCTGTTATAATAGCATAACTAGATTCATCACAAGCTCACCCTTTAAAACTCACCACTGCCTTAAACTCAAACAGCTTGGCTGGCTAGAACTTCATAGCCACATACTCTATCAACAACTACTTATTACTCAAAAGATCCTATACCACCCTAATAATACCCCTATCCTCACTAATCTTATTACACCTTATATGAATCTACCTACACTACGCTCTGCTAACAAACTTCTAGTCTCCTCTAATAAAGCTAACAACAAAGCTGGGGATTCACTCTTCTCAAACACTGCAGGAAAATTCTGGAATCAGCTTCCTGCTGACTTAACTTCCCTTGCTTCTACTTCTCTTTTTAAAAAAACATCTTAAAGAACATCTCAAAGCTCATTGGCTCTGTCCATGCACTAACCCAGATTGACATCTTTTCTCACTTCTGTCCATAACCCTATACACTACTCCTATAACCTTTACCTCCAAATTGACTTACTACTACTGACTCTTACTCAGGAATTTTAGATTAATATATATATATTCTTTTCCCTTTTCTAAGACTTGCTTATACCTTCTACTGTGAGTTGTAGAATTGTTTAGTTTAATTTCCACTAAAAGTGTTTAGTTTTACAAATTTATTTTATAACTGTTCTCTATCAGAGTGCTAACTCTGTATTGTACTTCTCATAGTTATATTCATTGTTAAATTTCCCATTTTTTTTTGCTTGGAGCTTTTCTCTCCAGGCCCCTACTGAAAATGGACATATATCCAGCTAGACTAGCCCGGTCAACAAATGTAAAATAAAAAAATAAAATAAATAAAATAAAAATTCTTTGACCATGCCTCTACCAGTAAGGTAGAAACATGGTCCATTCAGACTCCATGTCACTAAACTACCCTTGTTTCCGGAAAAAAAGTTTTCTGGAAGCAGGAGCTGAACTTTCCCCACAAACAAGCACCTGCTAGGCATTCTCAGGATGGTGGTGTCCATGCCCTAAGTGACCGTAGCATTTAACCTCAGTCTTGATGACACCGTTACAATGTTGATTCTTGAACTTTAATCTAAGGTGCTCTGACTACATGTATACTTATTTGTATCCTTGTATTCAAACATATTGCTCATGATGGACAATCACACCTAGCAAGAAGTTCAATAACCTCTCACTATTTTGGTTCATTTCATGCAGGGCATAACTTCCAATCACACCCCTATACAAATGTGTTAGAGCCCTACCCAGCACCACTCCCATAACCTACTAATAAAGTTGAGTACTCTCAATAACTGTTTATTGTCTATGCAAAAACAATATACAGTGTTTCCTTTTTACAACTCATACTCACATTAAAGCAGCCCACTTATTTGGTTGCACCAACTCCACTGTACTCCACCCAGTCAAGGGGTTTATGAGTACCCTTACTATCAGGTTCTTCCTTGAGGAGTAAAACAAGTAACAGGAAAACCAGACTGAGATGTCTAGTTCTATACCCATTGCTATGTGTATAGATAAGATCAACTATACCCAGCTGTTACATTTTCATTTCCCACATAAGCTTCAGCTCCTTTTCTAGCTGTGAGGTGGTCAACATCATCATCATCATCTACCCCCTTTTTGCCATTTTCTACATGGGGCCAAGGTGTAATTTCAACTGTTGCCATCTATCTCTGCTCAATGCTATGCTCATGTCTTCTTCAACACTCATGCCTGACTGTCACAGGTCTGCTCTCACACCATCCATCTTCCTTTATTTGCTGAATGCCCTTTATTCTTCTTGCCTTCTTCACCAGATTGTCTTTGTTTTTTCTGCACATGTGCCCAAACCACCATAATTGGTTTCCTTTTACCTTTTCTGCATTTGAAGCTATGATTGCTTCTACTCTGATGTCCTCATTTCTTCACATGTTCCACAGTGTGCATCCTACCACCCATATCAGGCACTTTGTCTCAAACACTTCTAGCTTCCTTGACTGCTCTGTCTTCACTGCCCAGGTTTCTGTATTATATAGTAGTACTGGTCACTCCACTGTTTTGTACACCTAATGTTTCAGCTTCTTTGGCATTCTTCTGTCATATACTACTAATTGTAGCTTTGACCTCCTCGTTCAGACCTCCCATCTCCTCAGTCACCCCTTCCAGATATTTGAAGCTGTTAATCAATTCCACTATTTTCTCTTCTATCTCAATTTTCAGCTTCTTCTGATTTCCCCCGTTTGCTGCCATTAAATCTGTCTTATCTGTACTCAGTTTCATCCCGTCTGCTTTCAGTTTTGAATTCCATTCCCCTATCCTTTGCTGTGAGATGGTATTCTGCATCAATGCACTCACTTTCCTTTGACAGTTACTAGCCCATCATAATCCTTCACTCCTACCTACAACATGAATGCCACTGCACCTGACACTTTCCCTTCACCTTCACCTACTGAGAGGTGAGCCTATACAGCAGAATCACTCAGTTTGTTTGGGTAGTGCTAGTACCAAACATGTTACTTAAGTCACCCATCTACCAGGGAGTCATTCAGGAATACTCTCACAAGAAAAGGCTCAAGACATGGATCCTTGTGTGACACTGCTAGCCCAGCTATCTGAAATTTTGTAAATAATCATACGTCATTTGTGAATAGTCATATGATTCATATGCTTGTCTTACAAATGCAAGATAATTATATGTTATGTGAATATTAAACTAGCGGTGCAGAAGTGTGTGCTGTGTACTGAGCTTCAGGAGTAACCACAGTGTATCCTACTGGAAAAGAGTGGAAGTTTATATGAGCTATGTTCCTGTGCAAATGTATGTTTTAATGGTAGAAGTTGGAACATACAGAGTTAACTTGCAAACCCTCAAACAAATAAGTGAAAATTGTTATGTGATTCTGTTATCTCTGTTTCTGCTCAGACCAGACACAATGTCTAGAGTTAGAGGTTTTCCTATTGTCTTGGAGAGAAATAATTGCTAGGTTTCAAATGTAAAGTGTTTTATTTCTAGGTGACTTCCTAGCAGTTGCACATCTAAGAGATAAGTATTTTTGACACACTTTTGATCATCCAGATATGAATAGAAGTTTTTCTTTTAATGTGAATGCGGATTGTAAATCCTCCAATGTTGTATATCTTGCCCAGTGTACCATTTGTAGTTCATTCTATGTAGGGAAGACCAATCGGTCCCTACGTGAAAGAATTAGGGAACATGTATATAGTATTAGGAAGGGCATTGTCAGTAATGCCCTTTCTAAACATGTTATGGAACATGGAGAGTTGCACCGATTCACTTTTAGAGTGATTGACATCATTACCCCTAGTATACGTATGGGAGACATACGTAATCATACTGAATTTAGAGAAAATAACTGGATGATTATTTTAAGAGCTGATAGAGGTCTTGGGCTCAATGAGCGGGCTTCTATTAAGCCTTTCCTGAAGAAACGTAGGGTACCTAAATAATTGTTTTTATATATTTTTTATTCTAGTTTTTGATAATATATATTTTTTATATATTATTTTTGACATTTTATGTTTGGTTAATAGAATGTGTTGTCATTTTTATATTCCTAAAGAATTTTTTATATATGGATTTTTTATGTTTTGTTAGGAACTTTTAGGTTGTGCTGTGTTTTTAAGAAGTGATTATGAATTTAATTAAGTAAGCTCTGTTATTGGATGATTTGAATTTTTGAAGGTGTATATGAGGCTGTGTTTTTTTGCTGCTTGTATAGGTCTGAAGAAGCATTTTTATGCGAAAGTGCTTACCTCCAGTGTGTTAATAAATGTTTTAAAGTAAGAGTGTGTATGCTGCCTTGGTCGCTCAATCAGTTGTTTGTTGGACTTATTATATTTTATTTTTCTGATCGAGCGTTTATTCTGTGGATTATTGTCATTTTCTTTGTTTATTATCATTTTTTTTAAGCCACTATTCACAGAAACATGGCAGAGACTGTTGCTGATTTCGTTGAATTGGATTATGATCCGACCAGAAGTGGCAGACTTGATATGAATTTATCGCAACATTTTTCCAAATATTTGGAGAAAGATTGGAAGCTGTTGTTACCTCCGGAGATCAATGATGTTGTCACCAATGATGTCACCAGTGTGACTCGAATGCGTGAAGAGTTGCAGCAGTATATGGAAGCCGTTGAGCGTGACTTTTTTGAAGCTTAAGAAGCTTCAATTACAAAGGCAGCATTTTGAGTATTGCTTAGAAAAGAATATTGTCCCTCGTGGACTTTGTGTCCTAAATATGCCTACACAAGGGTCCCAGTTCCCGGAGTTGCTGACGAGGTGGCAACGTTTGAACTTTGGAATAGATTCAGGAATGTGGAGAGCTCACTGTCTCTCTTCCATCAAGAATCTCAAGAATCTGGATGGGGGATGGGGGGATCGAGGGTTGGGATTACTCCCGTGTCACTATTAGACAGAGGTGAGCGCTAACTATATGCATTTGTTAATTGAGTCTTTTGCTCCAGAGGAGGGTAGATTGAGACGTGACTTGAGACATAAACAAGAGCTTCTATTTGATAAGTACTCCACTGAAGTACTTAACCCCATGTTGGAGAGCGTTTTAGATGGAGTGGCTGTGTTTGAAAGAAAACTATTACAACAGAAAAAAACAAAAATATTGAGAGATTCAAATGATTTCAGAATGGGACAGGTCTTTGTTTGGTCAAAGCCTGAGGCAACATCGGTTCCCAGAGTGAGCTCTAAGGTAACCAGAACTGCTGGTGAATCAGTAACTGCTGTGACTGTATCCCTGCCTGTTGGTAATCTTATAACTGAACCTAGTAGTTCTGTGACAGAAGGGAATGGAATCCGGAATGGTTCTGCTGTAGTGTGTGACAAGAATATTACTTCTATTGTTGACTTTGGTTCTAAAGAACTTTCTGAACCTTGTGTATCACCGGCTTTATCTTCTAATGTGCCTAATGAACTTTGTTGTGATGCTGCCAATGATGGTGTGCGTATGTGTAAGAGTGTGAGTAATGGTTTTGATACATCGGAACAGAATTTGTTTCTGAAGGTATTAATTAGTAACAAGCCTGATTTTGACAAAGCTGTTAGACCGAAAGTCAAATTAAATGGTGTTAATGTTCAAAGTGGCATTCCCCTTGCTGGTGCTTCCTCTTGTGACCTTCCTTTTCCGTTGCCTGTTCGTTCAGAACAGTTTCGGAGACGGAGCAGGTCCATGAGTCGAGGACGCCAGAAAAGGAAGTTGTCAGGGGAACAGTGCCAGAATCAGTCCCTGAAGAAGATTTGGGGGAAAATGTTGACTCGTTGATTGTTAATATCTCTTCGTATCTTTTGAATCAAGAAGAGTGTAATGTGTTATGTAAGGGTCTAACTTTTATCCCTTCAGATAATAGTAAGTTGACTGACACTATTTTGGATTTGAAAGTGTTTTGCAGGAATTTGATGTTGCGTTACCATTATGGCAATAGTTTACCAATAGGTAATACTGATAATGTACATCAATGTGTTTTTGAATTTAGACCATTAAGTACTTATGTTCCATCTAATCACCCTCTTGTAGAGGCTTATTTGAAGTTAACTGAGGACAGTATACATGAATATTATAATGAGTGTTTAGGGAAGCATAGACCTGGGAGGAAATTTAACCTTCCTTTCAGAGAGAGGCAGGCTTTGAAGAGGTTAAAGGAGAATTTGAACATCAGCATTCGACCTGCTGATAAGGGGGGGTTCAGTTGTTGTAATGGACAGTGAACACTATATCAATAGCATGAAGGCTATGTTGAGTGATGCTAGCTTTTATCAAAAAATAGGAATGGCTGAAGTTTATGATTTTATCAGTGGGATCAAGCAGTCGGTGCAAGAAGTCTTTGAGATCGGTTTGATCTCAGAGGAAACTTTCAATTTTTTTATGGTATCCGATCCCCTGATCCCGGTTATTCAAGGACTTCCCAAAGTCCATAAACATCTGTTTAATCTTCCCATGCATCTGATTGTCTCTGATGGTGGCTGGATTACAGAACCTCTATCTATATTCATAGAGAAACATCTGAGACCTGTTATAAACTTAAACAGGATGGTATTACAGGATTCTAAACAGTTCCTTTTAGATTTGTATGAATGTATCCAGGTCACTGAGAATATAGAGAATCTGATTTTTGTGACGATGGACATTCAGTCTTTATTTACCATGATACCAAATGAACTAGGACTTTGCTATATACATGAATATTTGAAGTCACATAGTAATTATGAATCAGCCAAGGTTGAATTTGTTTCCTTTTGGAAATTGTACTGGAAAATAATGTTTTTATTTTTAAGGATGAATTTTTCATCCAGAGACATGGCGTAGCTATGGGCACTTTGTGTGCCAATAGCTACGCCAATATGTTTCTAGCACATTGGGAAAATGAAGTTTTATTTAAAGTAGAGGCCTTTGCTAGTCATGTCATTTTCTATCGATGTTTTGTCAATGACGTCTTCCTCCTTTGGAGTGGTAGATCTGAAGAGTTAGAAGCTTTTTTTGAACAGATCAATAATTTGTGTGGATGTTTTCGATTTACTATGACCTCCTCAAGAGAGAGGATTGAGTTCCTGGAATTATTTGTTGAGAAACTTCCAGGGTCTTTAATTAACACGGGAGTGTATCGTAAAAGTTGTTCTAGAACCACCTTACTCAGCCGAAGTAGTATGCACCCTAACCACGTGTTTCGTAATTTGATACCTGGTCAGGGTATAAGAGCCTCGAGACTTAACCCCACCCTTGAAGGCTTTCAGTCTGAGATTGGGAATTTGCAGCAGAGGCTAGTGTCAAGAGGGTATTCAGTAAATGAAATCTTGGTTAACTGGTCTGACTTGAGTACCCTTAGAAAAGGATAGCAGCCCCTTATTATGGGCCGAAGGTAGCTGAGTTAGTAGAGTGATCATCCCCTGTGGTTAAACAACTTAATTCTGTGAGGATCCCTTTATTTTTCACAAGAGATCAAAGAACTCTTTGTGATATCTTTAAACAGCATTGGTCCATCTTACAAGTGGATCCTGAAATAGGTGGTATTGTTGGTTCTAGTCCTTCTTTTACTTTTAGGAATAAAATGAGTTTAAAGAGAATACTTTGTAGTGAGAGGAGTTTGAATAATGGGTTTGTTAGAACAGGTACCACTGTACCATTTGGAGGTTGTAACTTTTGTGAATTTATTAATGTGTCTGAGACTTTTGATCATTCAGATATGAATAGAAGTTTTTCTTTTAATGTGAAAGAGGATTGTAAATCCTCTAATGTTGTATATCTTGCCCAGTGTTCCATTTGTAGTTCATTCTATGTAGGGAAGACCAATTGGTCCCTATGTGAAAGAATTAGGGAACATGTATATAGTATTAGGAAGGGCATTGTCAGTAATGCCCTTTCTAAATATGTTATGGAACATGGAGAGTTGCACCGATTTGCTTTTAGAGTGATTGACATCATTACCCCTAGTATACGTATGGGAGACATACGTAATCATATTGAATTTAGAGAAAATAACTGGATGATTATTTTAAGAGCTGATAGAGGTCTTGGGCTCAATGAGCAGGCTTCTATTAAGCCTTTCCTGAAGAAACGTAGGGTACCTAAATAATTGTTTTTATATATTTTTTATTCTAGTTTTTGATATATATTTTTTATATATTATTTTTGACATTTTATGTTTGGTTAATAGAATGTGTTGTCATTTTTATATTCCTAAAGAATTTTTTATATATGGATTTTTTATGTTTTGTTAGGAACTTTTAGGTTGAGCTGTGTTTTTAAGAAGTGATTATGAATTTAATTAAGTAAGCTCTGTTATTGGATGATTTGAATTTTTGAAGGTGTATATGAGGCTGTGTTTTTTTGCTGCTTGTATAGGTCTGAAGAAGCATTTTTATGCGAAAGCGCTTACCTCCAGTGTGTTAATAAATGTTTTAAAGTAAGAGTGTGTATGCTGCCTTGGTCACTCAATCAGTTGTTTGTTGGACTTATTATATTTTATTTTTCTGATCGAGCGTTTATTCTGTGGATTATTGTCGTTTTCTTTGTTTATTTTCAAAGTTAGGTGGATTGAGATTAACCTCTTCTCTTCCAGTAGACTCTGTTAAAACATATACATTTAAACAGTTACAATAATACATCTATATTTCTATTTCTGTCCAGCAGGTCACAGTGTTGGTATATTTTTAACAGAAGCAGCTTTACAAATACATTTTTTAACACAACCATCTGTACAAATCAGTTTGATATACAAATGACATATAATTCTTTACAAAATGACAGCTATCTGTGCTGGCATATATTGCACATCCACTGCCCTACTTTTCCTTGCATAGCTGACAATACCTCCCATTCTCATAGTGTTGTTCTGTAGATACAGTTAGCTGTGAAGCTCTATGCACCAGTTCACAAATCAAAGTCTTAATTTACTGGCACTGGATTCTGAACAACCTCTTTTTAAACCATCACTGTACTGTGAAGAGTCAGAAATCATCATTATGCATTAAAACATGAATTAAAGTATACAAGTCTGTTTTCTTTAATTTCAAACATTGGAACAACTCTTCTGTCATTATTCCTCTCATTATGTAATGCCTTCACAGAGGGATACCTGCCATCCACTGAAATGTATGCTTAGAGTGTTTATCATCCCTTCTGATGCCTTAGTCATCCTGTTTACTTTGGCAAGCAACCTATGTCTCCATTTCCCAGATATTAATCCACCATCAGCTGTACTCCTGCCTTATGCTGAAACAAGCTATGCTTATCCTCCATGCTTTGACAAATGCAGGAACCCCTTCACAACATTCTCAGACAGACTTAGGCAGTAATATTTTCAGTACACAGCTGTGGTACCCACTGCCTCTCTACATTTTCAACTTCAATCTCAGTTTACTAGGGCATATGTAGGCATCCAACTATCCTATGAGTCTCTCTCTCTCTCTCTCTCTCTCTCTCTCTCTCTCTCTCTCTCTCCACATGGAATACCTACCTGAACTGGGGAATCTTTTGCAGTATGCCTCAGCCCATAATATTCTTTCATCTATCTTTAGACTGGCTGTATTCAGTAACATAATCTTGCTTAATCCAAGATTTGCAAGAATTTATGAAGATATCATGTTTCTCTAATTGTAGAACCTGGAATAAGGTTGAATGAGATGCCTCTCATAACTAACCCATGCTGTCCCCTGCCATGTATACAAATGTAGTAATACCCACCTAAAACATTAGAGATAGAATACTTATTTACAAAATAAAAAAAACAATTTTTGTCAACAATAATCAAGCTTCTAATAATTGTTTTCTCCCTTTATCATTTTCCACCATCTTAATGTATTCATAATCCAGTATCTTATTTTTCATTTTCTAAGCAAAATACATTTTTGTAATTCTTCTGCAATCCTTCCATAATAAAAAATACATCTTTATATCATTAATTCATAATTATATTAATCCCTCACATTTACTTCCTGAATGCTATATTTGTTTTCATTTTAATGCTGTCTTCCTTTCTGAAGTTAAAATAAAGCAAAATAAATCTTCTAACTTTCTTCATTATCTTTCACATTTCAAATTTAACCTGTATCTTGCTAGTGTTTTCTCACCTTGTTTGTTTAATATTTCCCTTTCTTAACACATATATAATGTTTGTACATGTTTATCAAATGTGTAGTGAGTGCACTGTCGAAATGTATACTGTAAATAAAAATAGCATGTAATAATCCACAGTAACAGAAATAGCAACATAATTTCTCCATGGTGTTCTGGTTCGCACCTCTTGATTTGTATATTTGCTCAGGTATGTGATGAAAAAGATTGCAAAGAGCACTACCATGTAACAAAATCAAATTAATGTATAACATTTATAATTTGTGATTCATCGATTTCATGTTCCTGCTTCCTGAAAATTCCAGACTAGAATGTTTAAAATAACTGAATAATGACAGTGTAATGAAATTTCTGTGAGAAAACTTATATCATTGGAAATATGGAACATTTTAAGCAAATCTTAGATTATGCAGATATTTCTTTGTAGAAAGCAATAAAAGGAAGTTACTGTTTGCCATATTCTGAGTGAAATGCTTGAGAGCAGTGTAAATACTGTCGCTAGATCATTTTATCACATTGACTAATATTGAAACGAAACTCTGGCCCCATGTAAAAATTGGAAAGGGGGTGATGATGATGATGATGATGAGCATGTTTTACATTTATTATCAAATTAAAAAAAAACAGCTGAATGTTCTGTGAACACTTTTAAGGAGAGGGGCATACATCAACCCTTGGATGAAGGTTTCTAGGCTGACCACCATTCATGCATGATTAAGATATTATTTTTAGAGTGTGAAACTCACCCTTCCCTTCAATGTAACAGGGAACTCCTGCTCCCCAATATATTGATAACCAAATCTGAAGTCACTAGAACTTAATGAAGAAGTATATATACTGAATTCAAAATGATGATCTGGTATGACAAACGTGGTGAATGATCACTTAGTGAACAGACTTTGAAGAATGCCATGACTCCATTCATGTTACAAATTACCACTGAATACTGAAAACTAATATTTTTCCCTATACTGATCCTATTCATTCAAAAAGGGATTTCTTATGAAACATTTCATAACTGTGATGTATCTTTTTCATCCATCCATCCACTGCCCCTTTTCCCATTTTTGCGCATGGGATTAGGGTGTCAGCTTCACACTACCAGGTGGTTAACCCTGCCACGGTTGATCTTTCATGCCACTCACTTGCATGCGCACTCACATCTATGACCAATTTGGAGTATCTAATCCACGTGCTACACTCATATTCACTCTAAAATAATTAGGATGGATGAAGAATCTTTGTGCTTGTAAAACTTGTAGAGCTATAAAAAGTCATAAGGTAAAAGCTAATTAATTTAGTAAGGTCTGTTACACCATGTAAATATCTACTTGCAACAGTAGTAATACATACTATTGTCATATCAGTATGTCAACACATGCATGTTATAGCAATCCATCAAAATAAATGAATTCAACAGCAGTTATATTTTTAGATCAAATATAAGGCTAGTTTTAAGAATGCAGCTTTCTCTGAAGTTAGGTTGGCTGTTGTCTTACTTAAAGTTTATCCTGTGCTCATCTGTTGTTCCTGTTGCCCTATTGGGTTGTTTACAATATATATATATATATATATATATATATATATATATATATATATATATATATATATGTATGTATATTAAAAAAGTATGTGTATTTGTATGTATAGGTTTAGTACTCTAGAGGAAATGCTCAAAGGTCAACATCTGGTTGACACACATGGGTCAACAGAAACAGTTGTCAACAGGTGTGTGATATCGACAATCCCCAAGTAGGGATATATGCCCTTTCCCCAAGGATTGTATGATCTTGGAATTAGCATGCATAATTATCAGGGAGTGGGGGGTACAGCAAAACACTTGCATTTTGTTTTGCATACTCCAAGGTTAATCCTTGGAGCACATGCAGTAGCTTGTTGACATTAAAACATCAACATTTGGGATGTCAGTATTTTGTTCTTTCAATGTAGTACATCATATGAAGTCACAGCAGATATGATCTAATTGTTGGGTGTGTTAGGTACTTCTAGCAGTATGGATCAATAGGCTTATCTTAGAAGACTTGAAAATAAGCATTCCAGTTCTAGTGTATCAGAACAAAGGGGATATTCATAGCTGCAGACAGTGTAGATGTGCCAGATTCTTATCACACTGCATGAAAGTGCTGGAGAGAATAGTTGATTGATGATTAAGCAGAGTAGTAGAGTGTAAGACTGAAAACAAGCACTTTGGAGCAGTTCAGGATATAGTACAACAGATTTGATGTTTGCAGTGAGACAGACAGTGAAGAAAAAGAAGATAAAGCTGAAGATAGGAAAAAGTCCATTTAGGTGTTACTAGACAGGGAAAAAGCATATGAGAAGATCCCTTGAAGACAGATGTAGTCATACAAAAACATTAGGTGTAGTAGTATAGACTATGTGCAAAGATTGAATGATCCAGGTATGAGCAGTGTTCTGATGTAAAGAAGGATTCTCAGTGACTGTTAATGTGTATCAGGATTCTGCTCTAAGTCCATTCCTGTGTATACCGGTGATGGACTACATCAGCAAATGTTACAGATGGGGAACAGAGCAACAAAACTGCTGTAGACTCATAGACAAATACAAGGCTAGCTATTTGCAGACTATTACAAGCCTAACCAATAATCAGATGCTGTACCTTGTATCTCTGAGTAAAGACCTTATCCATTATGCCAAACCATAGTTGGGTATGCAGACAATGTGGAACTGTAAGCAGACTCTGAACAGCTAGGGGACTGAAATGCAGAACTGGAGGCACATAGGATGAAACTGAATAGAGACAAGGCAATGGTCATTACAGCAAATGGGAGAAATCTAAAGAAACTGAAAACTGGGATAGGAAATAGTGGAAGAAGTTAGTTTCAGGTATCATGAAGGTGTGCTTGAGGAGAAGAAAGTCTTAATGAGATAGTCAAAGTTAGACTCCAAGGTGTTGTGGTAGACCAGTACAAAATGCAAGGGTTAGTGTTTGCCAAAGGAATGTCAAAGAAGGAGAAAAGTAAAGTGCACAAAACAGTGTGTTTCTCTGTGATGGAGAAACCCTGATAGTGAAGGAAGAGCAGTTGAAAAAGATTGTTGGGATGGAGATAAAGTACCTGAGACAGACAAAGAAATAAAGACATCACTGTGAAAGCCAAAGTAGCCATGATTGCAGAGCAGGTCATAGGGAGCAGATGATGGTAGTTTGGTCACATGCAGGAAAGCAGAAGAATACTGACTAAATCAAGTTTCTGAAAGGCATGTAGAAGGCAAGAAGAAATGAAGACATCCAGCCAAAATATGGATGGCTTGTATCAGAGAAGACCTGTGGCAGACAAACATGACTTTCAAAGAAAGTCAGAGAGAGTGTCTGAGTAAACTAAGGTGGAAATGGTTGACTATCAGTAATAATAGAGCATATATGTTTTAGTGCCTTCACCTTTGCTTGGTTATGCTGAGATTCTTGAGTAAAGTCAGGGCTGGTTGTCTGAAGCTGTCCCTACAGAGATGAGTTACTAGTGGGCTCTTTACCCTTCTTCATGGTAGTGTGACTATGGGGTTAGTACATTTAAATTAGGTATGTGTGTGGGGGGTGAATCCCCCTACATAAAAGTTTAGTATGGTCTTTTTGTGTTGTTTATTTCTTATGTAAGTTGGTATTTATTGCATTTGCAATATATACAGTTTCAGTATTTAGATTTTGCTAAAATAGCCTTTTGTAAATTTTCTTGCATAGGTTCATAGTTACTTACTAGACTATTGATCTGTGAGGATCTTTAAAAGCCTATCACTACATTCCCATTAAATATTTAGCCCTTATAGTTTAATTACTAATAACCTAGAAATGAGCAGAACATTTAATGTTGCTCCCAATCATGAGAAATGAGGATGCTAAAGCAGGTGAATTTGCAGTTTCCCATACATTCATTCAGATTACATTTGAATAGTAAGAGAATTACTTTGCTTTATGTGGAAAGGAAGATGATTCCAAAGAAGAGGTATTCTCTGTGAAATATCTATCCCTCAAAAATGTTCCATTTATGTTGTGACAAAAGGAAGTACTACCAGCACAGCTAGCTGGAATTTTGCAAATAATTATATGTCATTGGTGAATATCAAATGTATTAGAACTGTATGTCATGTGTATAGCAAACTTATTTGTACAGATGTGTGTGTTGAAAAGGTATTTGTAAGCTGCTTGTGCATGAAATGTATCCACAGTGTGCTCTACTGGAGACAGCAGAAATGTATATGCACTATTCTGTTTAAATGTATCTGTTTTAACAGAGGAAGCTGGAGGGTTAACTTCAGTACAGCAAACTTTAGTAAAATATCTGAAATTATATCACTCCATAGACTAGGCAGTAAAGAGACTATCTCTCACGTTTAAATGCAGCAAGAGACATAAAGTCTGTACTAGGAAGCTTTCTGTATTGTCTTTGGGAGTGCACTAATTGCTAGTCTTGAAATGTGGAGGAATGCAATTGCTTTATGTCTTCCAGCACCTTCCAAAGATCTGAGCAAAAGCCCTTGCATGTGTACTTTTACAGGTAGGTGCTAAGTCCTGCCAGCAATTGGGGTTTGCATGAGAACTAGAAGTAAGATGACCAGAAATTATGTCATTCTGGAAACTATCACAGCAGTAATATTTCAGATATTATTTTGAGAAGTTTCTTAGTGAGACAGAGCATTCTGTGTTTTGTCTTGGACATGACAACAAGATCCATTCGCCACATCTGCCTTGCTCTATATGTAAGTTACAAGGGAATAGTATAATTCAGTCAGGAATATAGTGAACCTTAGTTTGGATATTTTTCCTTATTTACCTGAGTCTGTCCTGCAATTTTGTTTTAAATAATTCCTGTGATTCTGAACTCTGATGTCACTGTGAATATATATTTAGTATTGGCTTGTTCTTTTATTATTTATTATTAAATATGGTTAAAAGCTGATCTTTGTATAGATGTTTAAGTTTTATTTAGTGACACTGTGTGGGCCACTCCTAACAGCCTTGCTCTTGATCAAACTACCATTTGTGTTAAAATTAATATTACACAGTAAGATTGGACCCCCCTTTGTTAAGTGTCTTAAAGTAGCTGTCAAGTGGTTCTGGTGGCAGTGGTAACTACCTTGTAGTCTCAGCAGATGGGGGCATAGCTAGTGAACCTGTGTCAGCCTTTCCCAGGTGTGTGTGTGTGTGTGTGTGTGTGTGTGTGTGTGTGTGTGTGTGTGTGTGTGTGTGTGTGTGTGTGTGTGTGTGTGTGTGTGTGTGTGTGTGTGTGTGTGTGTGTGTGTGTGTGTGTGTGTGTGTGTGTGTGTGTGTGTGCGTGTGTGTGTGTGTGTATGTGTGTGTGAGCTACATGGTCAAGGACATGAAGTACTGGTTGGGCAGAGAGAGTGTTAAAGGACTTGGCTTGGAACCCTGGCTAAGGACTCAACTCTATAGCTGTGCCAGTGGGGAGTCTTACTGGAGATCAGGAGAAAGGTTTAGAAACCAGCCCAGGACTGACTGTGGTCTCTGTGTGCTCTTACGGGAAATTGCACTTGATGCAGAGAACTGCATCTGGAAATACTGTGTGTGCACCTGTCATCCTCTCAGTGAACATCCCTCACCATTGCCAGTGGTGAGGATTGAGGCTCCTTGATTACTGGTCCAGTGGTAGGTTGTCACATATCAATTGGCTGGCAGTGGAGGGATCACCACATCACATATTTGGATTCAGTGGTGTGTATATTGAACTCCTGTAGCCTGTAAACAGTGATCACTAAAGAAGGTGCTTGTACTCTCAAGCAGCCACATGGTAGACATTCAGAGTTTCAAATCACGATAGTTTTATTTATTTATTTATTTTTGTTAGCTTAGTTAGTCAGGGAGAGTAGGCATGTCAGCAGATGATTATGGCAAGCTGACAAGGAACCAGTTGGCTGAGATGTGCCAAGCCAAAGGATTGGTGCATGCCAACTTGACTAAAGTGGAAATGATTGTAGCCTTAGCCACAGCTGCATTACAGACCAGCAACAAGGATGACAGCCAGACTGGCCTTGGGGAATATATAGCTCTCTTGCAGATGAAATAAATCTTTGTTAACAGTAGGTTATGGAAATAGAATATGGTTTGCACAATGGATTTTTTGCATGCAAAATGTATATGTATATATTTATATATATTTTTTTAGATTGCCAAATGGTCTAAGGTTTATATATTTCCAACCATGTATTATATTGTCTTGGATAAAAATCACAGACTTAATAATCTGGTTAATAAGAGGTACCACATCATTATCACTTTAGTACATAAGGGTTATATTATGACAGCTACTTAGAAGGGCAGGACCAGTTCAATTGTCACACTGATGGGGGAAGGGATGTGAATTTGTTAACATGTATACCAATACACTGTGTTTTACAGCACAATAAACCACTCCCATACCTGATAAAAAATATACATATATATATATATATATATATATATATATATATATATATATATAGTTAGTTAGAAAATGTGTGATGCAACTATTATTATGTTATTGTTGTTTTACTTGGATCACTTGTCTGTTTGCTTAATAAAGGGTTTTCGACTGGAAACAGACTATTTACCCTGCTTGGATTACTTTTGAATACTTAGTAATTCTGTATAATATTTAAAATTATATTTTTATTAGTTTTTGACTAAGGATGAGTTAAAGTTCGCTACTTCTACTACCATTATCTGATATTATTAATGTACAATGATTAAGTAGATATATATACATTGAAAATCTTCCACACAGAGAAGTTTCTTACACTGTTTTGTTTTTGGACCCACTATACTTGGTTAGTGGGCTGTTTGAGACTTTGGGGATACCATGGAGATTACTTGTTTTAAAGGGTATGTAAACAATATAATGTTGACCAAAGGCTCTGGGTACGGTTTCTGGCCCCCTTACTCCATGGTAAAGCTGTAACTGCTGTTTCTAAAATTGTCAGATATTGATTGTCTAGACTATAACCAAGTAAATAAATGTTTATTAGAGTGTTTTAAGTTAAGAGCTGAAGCTTACAGAAAAAAACTTTTGTGAGCATAGACACAAGGCACATGAAAGTGCGTGTGACCATGTTGCTGAGTTAAGCACTTGTTTTCATAGGTGGGTGAGTGGATGTCAGATCACCATTTTTGAAGGGCTGGCAGACCTTTTGGTGAGGGAACAAGCCATTAGTACTTTGTCTGAGGACATGAGAATCTGGATGGCAGATAGAGAATGCAACACGGTAGATGAGTTGGGGAAAAAAGGAGACCTATACCTAGCAAGCAGGGCATCACTGCACAGGAAACGGATACCCAGTGTTGCATATGGGTCTAAGGGAATCCATTGTGGGCAGCCTAAACCAACCCAACAAAGTCTGCCAGTAACAGGGGAAGCCACTAGTTCAGGTACATGGCCAGGATCAAGGGTTAAATATTATAAATGTAACCATTGGGACCCTATAGAATATAGATGTCCATGGAGGCAAGGTGTGGAACAAAAGGTGGGGGGAGCCAGCAAGTGGGAATAGCAGAATGCCAGTGGTAAGTTGTCTGGAGACAATAAGGGTACCAAACTACCACAAGAGGTTATATCCTATCTTAGTAGATGAGAAACAGGCCACTGCTAAGAGAGACACAGCCTCTGACCTAACCATTGTGAAGCCTAAAATGGTTACAGAGGAACACTACTTGCCTGGGCAGTCTACTCCAGTCAGAGCTTTAGGGTGGACCTCATTCCAAATGCCTTTGGCTAGGGTTCACCTTGACTGGGAGGGTGGAAAAGAAAGCAAGCAAGTAGGTGTGTTTGAGGATATCCCTGCAGATGTCCTGTTAGGGAAGGATTTTGATAATGCAGTACCTTGTGTGCATGCAGTGTCATGCAGTCAGGCTTGGAGACAGGCATCTGGGTCTGGTAACCTGGGGAGGGGGACCCAGACAGACTGCAAACTTGAAGCCAGGACTGGTGAGGTGGCTACTTCAGAGAGGGAGCTACCCTGTAACAGTGGGACTAAAGGTGGGCTACAGCTGCTGGTGGGTACTGATGTTCCCTTGGACAGAGTGACTGCAAGGACAGAGGTGTGTAGTAGTAGTACCCAGGCTGACAGTGAGGCACTCCTGTCAGAGGATACTAGACTTCCTGTGGAAGGGGAGCTGATGTGGGTTACAAAGAGAGAGTTGAGACAGGCTCAGCTCTCAGACCCTACATTACAAGGCTTGTTGGAGATAGCTAGGGACGCACTTGATTCTCAAGGAAAAGGGGATCCTGTATACTGGAACAAGGGGTTACTGTATAGAGAATGGACCCCTAAGAGGGCTAGAGGGTGAGAGAATACAGCAGTTGGTAGTGCCCAAAGCCTATCATCTGACACTTCTAGCCATAGCCCATGACATTCCCTTTGCAGGTCATATGGGCATAAACTGTACCAAGAGATGTATTATGCAGAATTTTTACTGGCCTGGAATTGCAAGGAATATAACAGGGTACTGCAAGACCTATGAGCAGTGCCAAAAAAGTAGGCAAGGCAGGAGACAAGGTCAAAGTTCCTTTGATGCCTTTGGCTGTGATTGAGGAGCCATTTCAGAGGGTAGCTACAGATATGGTGGAGCCTCTAAGTACCCCAAGTTCCATGGGAAAGAAGTATATCCTAGTGGTAGTAGATTATGCTATCAGATACTGTGAAGTGGTGGCCCTGTTCTCTATTGAGGCAGAAAAGGTGGCAAATGCTTTGTTAGAGATTTTCAGTAGGGTAGGTTTCCCAAAAGAAATACTGACTGACAGAGGTGCCAATTTCATGTCAGACCTGCTGGCTTGTCTGTGGGAGTGCTGTGGGGCGAAGCACAAGACCACCACCTACCACCCCCAGACTAATGGTCTGGTGGAGAGGTTAAACTCTACACTAAAGACCATGCTACTGGCATTTGCAGACTAGCTTAATAGAGAGTGAGACAAATATTTGTCCATCTGTTGTTTGCTTACAGAGAAGTGCCCCAGGAATCCACAGGTTTTTCACCCTGCTGTGGCATACATCCTAAACCTCAGGACAAGGCTCAGAGAACTCATGGGATTGGCCCAGGAGAACCTTGCAGGAGCCCAACAGCAGAAAGATGTTTGGTATGACAGGAATGCTTGAGCCAGAGAGTATGCTGTGAGGAAGCAGGTTATGGTTCTCATTCCTGTCAGACACAGTAAGCTGCTGGCAGCTTGGTAGGGACCCGTCAAACTTGTAAGGAAGGTCTGTGATGTTAACTACATGGTAGCACTGCTAAGCAGGAGGCTGAGGCACAACCTGTACCATGTTAAAATTATGAAACCTTACCATGATAGAGAGGCCCTGGTGGTAAGTATTTACAGTATAAGGCATGAGGAGTCTGAGGGGGATTTATGGCTACAGGCAGCCAGCAAAATCCCAAATTACTAGGGTGGAGCCTAGGGTTGCGGGCATATGATATGACAGTGCAGTATTGTACTGGGGTCAGCAATGCCAAGACAGCTGGGATCTGAGGACAGGGTATGGGGTAATGTACTCCCAGATAGGGTCATCTCTCTCAAGCAGTGCTTCTCAAGGGTCACTTGAAAAACTAGCTTGAGTCTTCGAAGGGGGAAAGAAGTGTGACAAAAGGAGGCACCGCCAGCACAGCTAGCTGGAATTTTGTAAAAAAAAATTATATGTCTTTGGTAAATATCAAAATTATTTTATAAGATGCTTGTGTTACAAATGTATTATAAGTGTATGTTATGTGTATATCAAACTTATTTGTACAATTGTTTGTGTTGAAAAGGTATTTGCAAGGTGCTTGTGCTTGAAATGCATCCACAGTGTGCTCTACTGGAGAGAAAAGAAATGTACATGCACTACTCTAACTGTTTAAATATATGTGTTTTAACAAAAGAAACTAGGGGGTTAACTTCAGTCCAGCAAACATTATTAAAATATCTGAAATTAAATCACTTTATAGGCTAGGCCATAAAGAGGCTATCTCTCACGTTTCAATGCAGCAAGAGACACAAAGTCTGTACTAGTAAGCTTTCTGTATTGTCTTTGAGGTGAAATAATAACCAGTCTTGAAATGTGGAGGAATGCAATTGTTTTATAACTTCCAGCACCTGCCAAAGATCTGAGCAAAAGCCCTTGTATATGTATTTTAATAAGTAGGTGCTAAGTCTTGCCAGCTGCCAGCAATGGGGGGTTGCATGAGAACTAGAAGTTAGATGACCAGAAATGATGTCACCCCAGCTATCCTAGCAGTAATATTTCAGTTATTATTTTGAGAAGTCTCTTAGTGAGACAGAACATTCTGTGTTTTGTCTTGGACCTGACAACAAGAGCCATTCATCACATCTGCCTTGCTCTATAAGTAAGTTACTAGGGAATAGTATACTTCTCTTAGATACAGTCAGGAATATAGTGATGCTTAGTTTAGATATTTTTCTTTATTTGCTTGAGCATATCCTGCAATGCTGTTTTAAATATTTCCTGTGATTCTGAACTCGGATGTCACTGTGAATATGTGTTTAGTATTGTTTTGTTCTTTTATTATTTATTATTAAATATATTCAAATATATTTAAATCTCACAGTGTGGCTGATCTTTGTAGAGATATTTAAGTTTTGAGAGTACTTGCTTATTTATTTGGTGACACTGTATGGGCCACTCCTAACAGTCTTGCTCTTGGTCAAACTACCATTTGTATTAATATTTGTATTATAGGTTCTTTCTTCTGTTGTAGAGTGTTGGTACATGAGTAGTTTTCCCACGCCTCCCCTGTTTAGTCTTCGTTCTGGTAGGTGGGGCGAAGGTGTGGTACTACTGGCTTCCTCTAGAGAAGTAAAACAGAGTCAAACTTCATTCATTCAAAACACACATATCAAATATCAAATTATTCATTAAAATTATTTGGAAAAAAAAATAAAATAAAACTCTTACCCTCTCCTCTTGAATACAAGACAGAATTATCTTTAGAAGCCAAAGAGCTGAGGTTTTTTTTAAAAATATTTCATTCAAATATTCTTAAATAGGCATTGACAGGAAATCAGAAAGTGTAAGCTACCCACAACTGCAATTACTAACAGAACACAAATCAATTTAAATACTGTATTATTTGAAAAAAACTGTACCACTTAAATAGGCATTGACAGGAAATCAGAGAAAAGAATGTGGCCCACACGCAAAGCTAAAAGGTTTTTAGCAGAAAATATTTCAAACTTGATTTTTACCATACCCGGCCCCTGGGCCCTGGACAACCTTCCTTGAAGGAGGTATGCTTCACGCATGTCTCCAGAAAAAAGCATAAAAAAAGTAACTTAAATTCCTTATACATTTAATATTACACAGTAAGATTGGACACCCTTTGTTAAGGGCATTAAAGTAGCTGTCAAGGGGTTCTGGTGGCAGTGGTAACTACCTTGTAGTCTGGGCAGAAGGGGGCATAGCTAGTAAACCTGTGTCAGCCTTTCCCAGATGTGTGTGTGTGTAAATCAAAATCTCAAAGTGTGTGTGTGTGTGCGTGTGTGTGTGTGTGTGTGTGTGTGTGTGTGTGTGTGTGTGTGTGTGTGTGTGTGTGTGTGTGTGAGCTACTTGGGGAGGGACATGAAGCACTGTTTGGATAGAGAGAGTGTTGGAGGACTTGGCTTGGAACCCTGGCTAAGAACTCAGTGGTGTAGCTGTGCCAGTGGTGAGTCTTACTGGAGATCTGGAGAAAGGTAGAGGAACCAACTCTGGACTGACTGTGGTCCCTGTGTGCTCTTAAGGGAAATTAAATTGCACTTGATGCAGAGAGCTGCATCTAGATGTACGGTGTGTGTACCTGTTACCCTTCCAGTGAGCATCCCCCACAGGTGTCAGTGGTGAGGATTGTGGCTCCTTAATTACTGGTCCAGTGGTGGTTCATCACATATGTTGCAAAAGAGATTTATATTTCTTGAGCAGGTATTTATGCCCCACTGGACTTCCAAATGAGCATCAGGTATGACATGACAGAGCCTGTTGAGGCTCTGCACACAAGGCAGATATCAGCCATCAGTAGCCTGTATGACAATAACATGATGGACAAAGCTTTGAGACAGTCTGCATAGTTTTTGTGATTCAGGCCTTTGATTTTCTTAGTAAGAAACTGTTTGTGGTCATTTTGGTCGTATCAAATGTTTGGACCCGGTAAACAGCAAAGGGGTCATTATACTCAATGGTTGACCTAATGAGTGTAGAATGTAGTGGAATGATCACATCCCTGGATGTGGTTGCCTTACCCAGTAATAAGCTGTGCAATCAAAAAACACCTTCTTATAATTGTGGATGCATGATAATACCTGAGGAATGAAAGACAGATAATTGTCTGCATAGGTGCGTATGTCTCTAACTATGGATCAATTTTCAGTGTTGTGCTGTAAATGTAATAGTTACAAAGGACATCTTGCTTGCTGAGACATACTATTATACTTTTTTGGGATGTAGTTTTAGTCAATGATTTTGATACCAGATATGGTTTCGGAAAGGTCCACTTAAAAAAAATTTGTATCCTCTAGGGAGTTTATGAAGGCACCAAGCTTACAGTCAGCTGCACACTTGGTCAGCCATAAACCCTTAAAAGTAGCTTTGACCACTGAGAAGTGAATGTCAGAGGAGTGGCCCAATGACTGAATACTGGGGTACACCACTAGTGGCAGGTCTTTTGGTGGAGCAGCTCGTACTAATTTCCCAGGTTCTATTTATTGGACAACTGGCCAAAGTTCTCCTGCATCTGCCAAGATATCTCTAAGTTTTACAAAGTTTTTCTGTGTTTGTAAAAGTTCTCCTACGTTTGTACACTTTTTTCTGTATTTGTGAACATTTCTTAGAGTCAGTGAACTTATTTCCAAGGATTCTTAGTAATGCAGAAGTTCTTCCTTTTGCTGTAAAGCATTTGTTACTGTGCTTGAGCTCAAAACTAGTTTGTTTTACATTAAGAGGGTATTTTTTGCACTCTGATGGGAGCAGAGGGCTGATTCAACCCATCTGAAATGTGTACTCTGATTGGAACAGAGTCCTGATTCAACCCATCTCAGCTGGGAACTGCTGATTGTAGGCTTACTGTGTGTTCATCTGATTGACCTGAGGGCTTAACTGTGTAAAAGTCTTTCATCCTGCTAAGATAAAAGCATGGTTACAGTGCTTTGTATATAAGCAAGCCTATCCAGTTTAAAGTCTCTATAGGAAACACTCTCAATAGTCTCCTACTGTTCACAGCTGCTTGAAGAGCTGCCAGTTTGCTCAGAGGACAGCACCACTGCAGATCATTCAATAGTATACTATTAAACACTCTCACTTAGACCTTTAAGTGACTCTCCCCTACTCCTTTTTGTCTACTGAGGACCTGGTATGATGGACGAGTTCTTCCCTGTCATCTCTGTTTCTAACCTGGTGGATATGGGCATCTGGAAGCAGTGTAGTAGCTGCCTCATGCTCACTGACAGCTGTTTAATTTTAGAACAGACAAACACAGTGTGTGAAAGATGTAGATACACAATGTCATTGGAGGCAAAGCTCTCATATACACCCATGAAAAATGCAAACAGGTAGACACATAACACTCACTACAAACACATAGACCCACATATGCGGATTTACTCATACCCAAACCTTCAAGACATTCTAAAAGCATCATTCAGTGGCCCTGTGGCTATTCAAAAAAGACAGCACCTCACACAACAGGTCACCTTCAAAAGCCTGAGTTTTCAGAAATTTGAAATTCATATTGTCGAGATGATATGACTGAATTTCCAAAAACCCAAAGCTTTTGAATGGAGATTGCAGAACAGTGCAGATCTGGGAATTTTCTTTTCCCCCAATGCAGTGTGATGTTGAAGTCATTATATGTAATACAGAGGGGTTGTGGGGTGCACAGCCTTGCACATGGCTGGTTCAGGGGTGCCCCCCCCACCCACAAAAATGTTAAAAAAATGTTCTTTTTTGAAGTTCGTGTTTTCTTTAATGAAAATTTAAACTCCACCACCCTTAGTCTTTCATTTTGGAGTCGGAATATTTGGAATGAGGTGTAGCCTGGAAGGCAGGGTGCTCTCTGCAGCCTTGAACCAAGTTTCTGTGACTGCACAGATGTCAGCATCTTCCAGTGCTAGGAGAGCCTCCAGTGAGTCCATTTTCAGGTTAAGGCTCCTAGCGTTAAGCAGCATGACCTTCAAATTGCTTTTTGACAGATCTTTTTTGTTGGAAGATTAGTCTGTGGGATATTGCCTAAAAAAAGCACAATGGGGGGAGGCAAGAGCCTTGGCCAGAGTCCTGAATCCCAGGGGTGACAAGTGAAGGCCATCTCTGGCAAAGCATCGAGGACTGTCAGCCATGTCATCCCAGGCAGACAGATATTGGATCCCCTTGGAATGACACCAAACACTAAGCCAATTGTTGAAGCCAATTATTTTTTGTTGATATTGTGATATCATTCTTGGTGAAGGTAGGATGCTGCTTAGGGCTAGGGTCATACCTGCCTGGGACACATACTCTGACAGCTCAATCATGTCTCTCTTCATATAGTCCAGAGAGGTATGTCTCAAGTCATTCACACCAACATGAACAATGACAGAGTAATACTTGTACCTGTTGTGGAGAGACTTAAGTGTGTGCATTATGTTGCAGATTCTGGCACCTGACAGACAACTGACTGTGATCTTCTCCTTGTCAAGTCTGGTGAGGCGGACATTGGTGTGTCTCACAATTGAGTCGCCAATGACTAGTATGTTTGGTTTAATGTTGTACTTTATGGGCTGTATGAGTTTATTGTTATGCCTTATGGGCTGTGTTTGTGAGACACTGATGTGTTGTCAACTGTCTGTGATGTGTTTGGTGTTGTGCGTGGAATGTCTGTGAGTGTGTTTTGGAGGTCACTGCTGTTTACGTAAGTTTTTATTAAGGACCTTTGTGGGTGTGTGCTGTGATGGCTATGTGATGTGGGTGGTGTGGTGTTTGTGCTGGCAATCTCCTCTTTCTCAGGGGTACTGCCTGAGGCTTGAGAGAGCAGGGATTCCAGTTTACTGATATAGATGCATCGCTTGCAAGTAGAAGAATTATGTGCTAGGAGAAGAAGGTTGTCAATGAACATGAGGCAGTTGCTACACTGTCTCAGTATGCCCATTTCGACAAGACTGGCAGGAGAAACTGATGGGAATAGTGCAAACATAGTGTTCTGAAACTTGGATGGAGTTGGGGAGAGAAGGTTTTGATAAGGGTTTGTCCACAACAGTGTAAACCACAAAAACCTTGTTAAATGTAAAATAACTGGCCTGAAGCCCAAGTGCTAAAACCAAAACTAAGAGGGTTAGAATAACAGACAAATTTAATCAGGCTATTAACAAGTAGTAATAAATACAGCAGAATAAAACCACTTCAACACTTAACAATAAGGAGGAAGAACACAATAAATAAATGAATAAATTGTAATTTTATTTATTTATTGTGGAGAGAGAAGGAACAGAAGATAATTCAAGATTAAGAAACTAAGGTGGTTGGCCTTCCCAAATGCTCTCTCTCTGTACAACGTAGAATGAGCTGATGAGATGGAAGGCATTGCCAGCTATGCCAGGAGAAGTAAGGCAGTGAATGTGTAACATACGCCAACATAGCTAGCTGGAGTTTTGTAAAGAATTATATATCATTTGTATATCAAACTGATTTGTACAGGTGCTTGTGTTGAACATGTATTTGTAAAGTTGCTTCTGTTAAAAAATATACCAACAGTGGGTCCTGTTGGACAGAAAAGTAATACACCTGTATGTTAGACTGTATTGTAACTGTTGAAATGATTATATTGTAACAGAGGATACTGGAAGAGAATAGGTTAATCTCAGTAGAGCTAATTTTGAAAAATAGTCTGAAATTAAATTACCTGGTTTAGGCCATAAAGATGGTATCTTACAGTTCTGATTGCAACCACAAACAAAATGTTTGTGAAAACTAGGACTAGAAATCTTACTGTATTGTCCTTAGGGGTGAACTAATTGCTACCATGGAAGGGTGGACATTTCTGAAATAGTTTTATGGCTTCCAGATGCTATAACACATCTTAGTAAAGCTCTTTGTGTGTATTATGACACATATGTGCTAGATTCTGGTTCAGTTTCTAGTAAAGGGGGTACTGTGGGAACCAGAAGTCAGATGACCAGATGTGTGTGATGTCATTCTGTAATCCAGCACTGAAATAATGTTTTAATACTAGATGAGACAGAAGTCTCAGGGCCATCTGTTTGTGAAACCTGACAAAGACCAGTCACCCACATCATCTTCTGGTGCAATAGTAAGTGAACTAGGAAACAGTAATTCTTTAGATCAGTCAGGAAAATATAGTGAGATTAGTTAAGAATTGTTTTTCTGCATATGTGTGAATCTATCCATCTGTGCTATTTTTGATATTTCCTGTGATTGAAACTCTGGTATTTTTTGTAAATAGATATATAGTATTTTCATTTTTTATTATTTATTATTAAATATATTTAAACTTTTCATTTTGGCTTGTCTTTTAGAGAATATTTTAACCTTTGGGAGTATTCATATTTATTTGGTGACATCGTGGCCACTCCTGAAAGCCTTACTGCATTGGTCAAATACTAGCATTTATATTAGTATTAATTTTACTAAATATAATTGGATACCCTGCTAAATGCCTTAGAGTAGATGGCTTTGGAGTGTTCTTGTGGCAGTATCTGGCTTATAGTCTGGGCAGAGCTGGTAAGTCTTGGAACACTCAGATGAGGACTCGACTCTACAGCTGTGTCAGTGAAAAGTCTTATTTGGGGCCTGGAGAGAGAGAGAGAGAGAGAGAGAGAGAGAGAGAGAGAGAGAGAGGGAAACCCAGTCCCAAGACTGAACATGTTCCCTGTGTGCTCTTAATGGAAGTTGTGCTTGGTGCAGAGAGCTGCATCTGGAAATACTGTGTGTATCTATTTTTGTTCCAAGTATATGTCCCTCACTAGTGTCAATGGTGAGGATTGAGGCTCCTTGATTACTGGCCCAGTGGAGGGGCATCACATACTCCAACAGTCTCCCCCTGCACAAGAGGGGGCGTGTCAACTGATCCAGGGAACTATAGACCAATAAGCTTGACCACTTTTATCTGCAAGGACATGAAATTATCATGGACCAGATCAATAAAGACATCGGGACTGTCATAAAATTGGACCAGATCCAATTTTGCTTTGTCAAAGGGAGGTGTTGCCTGCTCAGTCTGGTGGACTTCTTCCAGAAAGTCACCAGGGCCACGGATGAGGGAAAAATGGTACACACCATTTATCTAGTCCTGGCTAAAGGTTTTGACACAATCCACCACTCAGGAATCATAGATAAACTTAATGAGTTAGGTATAAAACCCCAGATGGATAGCCAACTGGCTCACTGACAGGAAACATACTGTCTGGATAGGTGAGTCCAATTCTGATAAAAAAATCCTGTTACTAGCAGTGTCCCATAGAGCTCAGTGTTGGGAACCCTTCTGTTTGGTACATACTTCTCTGAAGTGAAGGCCAGTGTTGGGAGCCTCTTACTCACCAAGTTTGCTGATGACTGAAAGCTGGGAGCAGTCATTGAATCCCCAAACAAATGTTAACATCCTAAAAACAGGCCTAAAAATTACAAATGACTAGTGCCAAAACCATTGACATATGCCCCCATTGCTACCTCTTGTTTGTTTATAGTACTAAATGAAAAAAATAGTTTTTTTTAGGTGTGGAATTCAGTAACAAAGAGAATGTGAACAAAGTTACAACGACACAAATTCCCTAATAGAGTATGAGTTTGATGTATTCGATAGTAATGAAATTAAGAATATTATTATTAAACATTGGAATTGGAATTTAGTGGAAAGATGAGGTAAAAGATATAGTGGGCCAAAACCCAGTTTTGTATATAATGTGAGAAAGTGATGGATGTTGGACGACATCAATAAGACATATTAATTTATATATTAAGTTAAAAAGGAATTGTAACACAAAAATATCAATATTTGGCAAAATGTGTATTGTGTTGATTCTATATATATAGGGGGAAGGAGGAGCAGCTCCATAGGGGATTTATGATCACCTATAAAAAAAAAAAAAAGATACAAAAAAACACTTTATAGACACACAAAAAAACACAGTACACCCTACTAGGAGGGGAAATCTAAAGGCTGTATTAAGTAAAAAAGGAGACTGTCTGGCAAATAAAGACAGATGGACAGAGGGAACCAGCGGAATACAGTAAGGGTAGGTGTAAAAATGATTCCTTGTTGTGTAACAATGGTACTGACAGGTAGTATATATATCGTGAAGTCAATTATTGATTTATTTAAATGATAAATGTGAAATATAACTTTTGCACTTTAAATTTGTGATTTATATTTGGCCAAAAAGTTTTTAAATGAGCGTATTGATAATTAAAGATTTTACACAGTCCGAGCCGGTGTCTTATCGCTGCCTAATTTAACATAGCTGACAGTTGTCACCGTCTGTTTTATCATTGTCTAAGACTAAATGCTAAAAAATGTGTAATCATACCCTTATAATATTGATAGCACACTATCCCCCACTCAGACATCATTGCCAAACTCACCCAGCTAGGTATCAACCCTTATAGGTTCATAGGTTCATAGGTAGGTACTAGGCTATCGGCCCAAGGGCCTATGTAAGCCTAGCCAACAAGGTTCCCTGGCGTACACCACCCAAGAAAGTTACTTTCCTGTGCGACTGTCAAGCAGGGACACAGAAGTGATCCCCGGGGTGTATTTCCTATTTCCCATCCACTCATCAAGATTTTTCTTGAAGAGTGCTAATGAAGAACTTTGCTTGACATAGATGGGTAGCCTGTTCCAGAGTATGGGAAGTCTCTGGGACAGGAATCTATCCCTCCAGCATGTCCTGTTTATTGTGGAGACAAGGTTTAGGTCCCTAGAGCATGTAGCTTGGAGGGATTGGGATTTCTTTAGGTGTAGCATGTCCAACAGTTCTGGGTTTGACATAGCTTTATATGTTAGGCAGAGATCACCTCGGAGTAGGCGATATACTACGGAGTAAAGCTGGAGTTTTTTTGAGGCGGTCAGTGTAGGGCATTTGTTTGAGGCCAGTAATCCTCTTTGTGAGGTACTTTTGTGGCCTTTCCAGCTGCTGCAGCTGTCTTGTGAGGTACATTCCAAAACGTGCATTGTAATCTATAATGGTTCTAATGAGTGTCGAGTAGAGGGGAACAATGACCTCTTTTTTTCCTGGATGAGAACCCTTTTATGATGAGATGTGCCATGTAGAAGGACTTCCTGACTACTGTGGCGATGTGACTATCAAAGGAGAGACTACTGTCCACCTGGGTCCCAAGGTCTCTTATCACGCATTCAGTGTTAAGTAGATTGCTGCCTATGTGGTAGTTCATAGGTACAGAGTTTTTACCAAAGGGGATGACACTGCACTTTTTGGCATTGAGCTTGAGGCCATGGCTCTGACACCAGGCATCTGTCTCAGTGAGGCCCTCCTGTAGGATGTCCACATCATTTGGGGACTTGACTATGGCTCCTAGTTTGCAGTCATCTGCGAACTTCATTAGCCAGAGGCCTTCTGTGTTAGCCTGTACTTCAGAAAAGTAGATACCAAACAGGAGAGGTCCCAGGATGGAACCCTGTGGTACTCCATTTGTCACTGCTTTGAGGTCAGATTTGGAGTCTGCAACTTTTACAGTGTGGGTTCTTTCAGTGAGCCAGTTGGCAACCTATCTTGTGACATAGGGATTTATACCTATTTTAGTGAGTTTAGCTATAATTCCAGAATGAGGGATGGTGTTGAAAGCCTTGGTGAGGTCAAGATAGGCTGTGTGAACCACTTTACCCTCATCTACAGCTTTGATGACTGCCTCAAAGAAGTCGATCAGGTTCAGGAGGCATGATCTGCCTTTCACAAACCCAAACTGGGTGGGATCCAGAGTTTGGAGGTTACCAATGTCTTTGTTTATGAGTTCCATGATGATACGTTCCATGGCCTTGCAGACCAGGCTCGTCAGGCTAATAGGTCAATAGTTCCTGGGATCAGTGGTGGCTCTCCCTTTGTGGAGTGGGATAACTGTTGCTGTGTGCCATTCAGTGGGCACAAAGCCTGATGCGAGGCTATTATTGAACATGGCACTTAAGTGGAGAGCCAGTTCGTTCTGACGTTCGTGTAAAACGCAGCCTGGGATGTTGTCCGGTCCCATGGATGCTGTGTTTTTGGCTTTAGAGAGTGCAGCTTTTACCTGTGTAGTTGTGATTACAGGGACTCTGCATTCTTCCTGTATAGATATAGGCCCTTTAGGGGGTGAGGGAGAGGTAAAGTTAGCACTGAACTTATCTGCCAGGATGTTGGTTCTGTAATTTTCGTGCCTTTGTGCTGTAACTTAGAGCAGATCTGGGTGTTGCCATCGAGATTCTTGACATAGAATGCTTTGTGGTTGTCCTTGGAATTAGTGGCAATTTTGTTTTTGTATCTAGCTTTGGAGGATCTTATAAGGGATCTCAGCTTCTTATTGAGGCTGACCAGGGAGCTCCTCCACTCATGGGATTTTACTCTCTTTTGCAAAAGTTTCTTCTTTCTGTTGTACAGTTTGTTTATGGCAGGGGACCACCAGATTGGCTTCCTTTTTTTGGAGGACAGTGTCTTGGTTTTGTTTGTGATAGCACGATCCATGCACTCGTGTAAGTGCTTATAGAGTGCATTTGTGTAGGATTCAACAGTTGTAACTGTATTGTCCATCTGCATGGATGTCATGAAGTTCACCACTTCTGTCTTAAGAAGCATAAAGTTGGCTTTGGAGAAATTTTTTACTGTGGTTTCCTTAATGGGGGTTGGGGGCAGGATGTGGATATCAAGGGTGATTAGCTTATGGTCAGATCGGACCAATGAGGAGTTGACTTCAGGTGTGGAACACTGGTCACTCATGTTGGTAATGACTAGGTCTAGGATATTATTGCCCCTGGTGGGGGTGTGGATAAGTTGATCTAGGGCATTGGAGTTTATGAATTCCAGAAAGCGTTGAGCTAAGGAGTTGGTACATTAGTAGTTTTCCCAGTTAATGGTGGGGTAGTTGAAGTCGCCCATTATTAGGGTGTTTGGTTGAACCCTAATATTTTCCAGTACATCAAGAAAAGAGGAGTGGGAATCCTGGGGCATGGTGGGGGATCTGTAGCAAGCTACAATTTGGATTGCAGTTTTGCCCAGAGTCAGTTGCACTTGGATAATCTCGGATGCATTATGCTGAGCAACTAGCCTGGAGGTGTGGATATCCTTAATGAATGTGGACACACCTCCGCCTTTGGTGTTTCAGTCCAGGTTAAATGACTGAAAAGTTTAGTATGAGTTATAGCCTGGTAGTGCAGGGGTGCTGTCTGGTGCCTTGAACCAGGTCTCAGTCACTGCACAGATATCAATGTTCTCCATTTTAAGGAGTGCCTTGAGTGAGTGCATTTTGAGATTTAGACTTCTAGCATTGAGTAGTATTACCCTCAGTTTTTGCTTGCCTGTTCCTGTTATGGTGGTGAATTTGTTATTTGAACCCTGCCTAAAGAGGCACCATAGGGGCAGCAAGAGCCTTAGCCAGTATCCGGAATCCCAGGGGCGACAGGTGCAGGCCATCTGTGGCAATGCATCGTGGTCTGTCGACCATGTCATCCCAAGCAGACAGATGCTGGATCCCCTTAGAATGACACCAGAAGCTTATCCAATTGTTGAAGTCAATCATTTTGTCCTTGTACTACGGTATCATTCTGGGTGATGGCAGAATGCTACTCAGGGATAGGGTCATATCTGCCTGGGCTACAAGATCGGAGGGCTCTTCCATGTCTCTTTTCATGTAGTCCAGGGAGGTACATCTCAGGTCATTCACACCAACATGGACAATGATAGAGTCATATTTGTACTTGTGGTGGAGTGACCTGAGTGCGTGGGTTATGTGGCGGATCCTGGCACCTGACAGGCAGCTTACAGTAACCTTCTTCTTGTTTAGCCTGGTGAATGGGACATCAGTGTGCCTGAATATAGAGTCACCTATGACTAGTGTGTTGGGTACATTGTTTTGCCTTATTGGCTGTGGTTGAGTGGCACACTGAGTCTGTGGGCTATGTGTCATTTGGGTTGTGTTGGGGGATGGAGGTTGCTTGCGTTTCTGCTTTGGAGGTCTCTGTTGCTTAGGCAGATTATTATTGAGAACCTCTGCGAATGTTTTTGTGTTACTATGTGTGGATTTTGGTGGTGTAGATTTAGTGAGACTATGTGATGAGTGTGGTGTGGTGCAAATGTTTACCTTCTCCTCATGACTGTCAAGTTCAGTCTTGGTTGAAGAGAGCTTTACCTCCAGTTTGGCTAGATAATTGCATCTCTCACAGATTGTAGTGTTGGGTGGTAGGAAGAGAGGGCTGTCTTTGTACATGAGGCAATTTCTACATTGCCTCAAGAAGCCTAGATTCATCAGATAGACAGGAGAGAACACTGAGAGCTGACCCCTGGACATGCCTGAATAAAAAACTATTTTCCTCTAGATAAGTGAGGAAAGTGAGTACAAGAGCTGTTTTTCTCTAAGCCAGTGAGAAAAGTAAGTACAAAAATTGTTTTCCTCTAGGTAATGAGGAAGATTGAGTGCCATAGTAATTAGTAGCTTATTTAGTGCTTACAAGTTCGGAACAAGTGCTGAGCATGAACAAGCAAATTTAAGTGCTAAAACTAAGAATCTGTATCTGCACTAGACGAGTTACAGGACAGAGACAAGTACAAATGCAGGCTTTCAAATCAGAAAGTTGAGAGAGATGGAAGATTGCCCAAATGGCCAATAACTACAATTTCTGGTTCAGAACCACTCCTTATGTGGTAGACAGGTTAGCTAGTGCTTACCATTCCCACTGATAAGCTAGAAGGCTCCCCTCCAACACAGAAAGGCTTGGGGGGCTCAGAAGCTTACATACAGTCCTGGATACAGCAAATATGTATCTAGAACACTAGTTACAGGAAAGGTAGGAAACAGGCTTACAGTTTTTTTTTTACAGAAAAATAGCAAAAACAGTAGTAAAAACAATTCACATGCAGTGCAAGCTAGCACACTTGAATATGTAGCAATATTAGATCAAACACAGTTTAAAAAATGCAATTAAATTAAAAAGGACTAAAAGCAAGTGCAGAAAGAGTTTATTAGGTAGAATGTGGTAAAGAGATGGGACTAGGGGAATTGTCCCAGATCAAATCTACAGTTGGGCGGGCAGCTGCAAAAGCCACCAAATGTAACTACAAACCAAAAATAGGGAGGGGGACAAATGAGTTTCAACAGAGATCTAAGCAACAACTAACAGTACAAACTTTAAAACCAAAAAATATACTCAGCTCTGTATATTTGCAGATCAGTCTCTCAGAACAGTGAGACAACAGTTTCAACAGAGATCTAAGCAACAATTAACAAACTCTATAATCAAAAAAATATATACTCAGCTCTGTATATTTGCAGATAGTCTGTAAGGCAGTCTCTCAGAACACAGGTTCCAGCAATTTAAATGCAGGCTGTTACTAACAGGTCAAATTAAGTGATCCTTGAGTTAGATAACACACAAGCTGTAAAAACAGTTATACCAACTGAAGACACGGCAAAAAATGGGGGGGGGGCAGTTTCAACAGAGATTTAAGCAACAACTAACAGTACATACTTTAAAACCAAAAAATATACTCAGCTCTGTATATTTGCAGATCAGTCTCTCAGAACAGTGAGACAACAGTTTCAACAGAGATCTAAGCAACAATTAACAAACTCTATAATAAAAAATATATACTCAGCTCTGTATATTTGAAGATAGTCTGTAAGGCAGTCTCACAGATCACAGGTTCCAGCAATTTAAAAATATATCGTTAGATTGGTCTCTAACTGGCTCACTGATAGAACACATATAGTCAAAATAGGGGAATCCACTTCAAACAGCAGACCTGTAACCAGTGGTGTTTCACAGGGATCAGTCCTGGGACCTCTTCTGTTTGGAATCTACTTCTACGAAGTACAAGCAAAAATTAAAGGTCTGTGGCCAACAAAGTTTGCTGATGACTGCAAACTGGAAGTGGTCATAGAATCTTCAAATAATATCAGCATCCTACAAGAGGGTCTTACACACACAAATGATTGGTGCCAAAGTCATGGCCTTAAACTCAATGCAAAAAAAATATTCTCATCCCTTTCGGTAAGAGCAATGCTGCTGCTAACTGCCACATCAATAACAACACTCTAGCTATGCACTCAGTGGTGAGAGATTTGTGGGACACAGGTTGACAGCAACCTTACCTTTGATCACCATGTCTTCACAGTGGTAAGAGAGACATTCTATATTGATCATGTCATAAGTTAAGGCATTGCCTCCAGAAAAAAAGAAGTTATAAACTCCCTGTACTCTTCCCTCATCAGGTCAGTAATTGAGTACAATTCCCCTTTTAGTATGTACCTTTCCAAGCACCTGCAGCAATTGGATAGACCACAAAGGTTCCTCACAAGGAAAAGTCAAGGTCTTCAGCATCTGTCCTGTGTGCATCATCTGAAATCACTCTCACTTTATTCTGTTTCATATAGACTACATAGAGAATATCTCTACCTTGCATATAATGCAATCTTTGACCTTGGTTTATTGGAAATGCTGCATATCTGCACGTCAAATGTTACACAGTTTACTCACTCTTAAAACCTTAACCTGGTATGTGACATTAATACAACCTGCTGGAGGGACAAATTTGTATCTCAGAGGTTACCACACATTTGGAACAGACTCCCACTTCATGTCAGACAGAGCACCTTATTGGCCATCTTCAAATGCAATCTGGATGATTGGATGGGTAACCATAAATTCACCCCAGGGGTTCCACATGTGTCCCTTTTGGACAGGGGCAATACATGCTTGTCACGGAAATAAGGGTAGAACTTGGCAAGGCTTGTACTGGCCCTAGGACCATTAGCTTAGTAGCTTCCTATGATCCTATGAAAAGGAGACTCAGTGGTAAGGGACCTAGAAACACAGATAAGTAGTAACCTAAACCTTGAGGAAATCCTTCTGTGTGGCTCAGCTTGTTAGTAAAGGCCTGACATCAAGATAAAAGGAAGTCATAGTGCCACTGTACTCAGCCCTCATCAAGCCCATAGTTGAGTACAGTGTACCCTTCTAGATGTACTTAATCAGGCACTTACACTAATTGGAGTAACCTCAGAAGTTTCTCACTAAAAGAATACAAGGCAGAAGGCACATGTGTTATGCAGACCAACTAAAGGCCCTATCCATTTACTCTTGTCTCATATAATTTTTTGAGAGAGTACTGATGCTTCACCTACAAGCATTATCTGATCCAACCCTGATGAAAATGTTACATATTCACAAGAAAAATTATACAAAGGTTACACATTCCAAGGACATGAATCTTATTTGTGAATCTAACAGAAATTGCTAGAGAGAGAGATTCATATCGCAAAGGATACCTCGTCTATGGAATAAAACATCCCATCTTCATAAAACAAAGCCTATCCCTCACTCTCTTCAAAAAGAATTTGGATAAATGGATGGGGAGCTGTAAATTCACTTCTGGGGTACTGCCCCTCTCCTTTATGGACAGAGGCAGTCTATAAAATGACTAAGGGCTCCAACACCCAAGGACTCACTACCCTGAGACTACCCCATCCCATATCTGGGGAATTAAGATATAATATTGTTATATCCTCAGTGTTATTGGCTAGGCTTGTAAATGCTCTTGTGCTCTTAGACCTAGTAATCACTTATGAACCTATGAACTTGCAATCAATGAGTTACATAGGGATTAACATTAAGCTGGGATAGTTTATCTATGATACCTGAGTATGGAATGGTGCCAAACACCTTTGCAAGGACTAGAAATGCAGTGTGTACTGATTTGTCCTATCCATTGTTGTAATAACCTTTTCAAAGAAGTCAGCTAGTTTAAATAGGCAGAATCTACCCTTGACAAATCTGAACTGCCCTGGGGTGAGCGTTTTAGGTTACTTATGTCCTTATTTATTAATTCCATAATGTTTCTATCCATAGCCTTAAAGATGAGGCTGGTCAGTCTTATGGTACTATAATTTCCTGGTTATGCTGGCACTTGATCTTTGTGCAAGAAGATGACAGTTGCTGTCCTTTATTTGTTTAGCCTTTTTGGAGGCTATCATTAAATTGGCTCTTTTGGAGATCTGACAGGTACTTTTTAAGGCAGGAGAGTAAGCAGCCCAGTATGTTATCCGACCCCATAGAAGCAGTGTTCTTGGCCTTGGATAGTGCCTTGAGGACTTGTTCATGATTGACTTGAGGGAGGGCGTAGATGCAGGTATGAGATCAGGGAATGTATGGGGGGGAGCTAAATTTATCAGAATAGTAGATTGGCTATACCCTCTGAATCTGAGAATGTGATATTATTTACTGTTAGCTCTGCACAGTACTGAGCATTATTTCCAAAGTTTACAACACAGATTAAGAAGGCTTTGTGGGTAGCAATTTTTATTTAATATCTAGCTTTGATGGATTTGATGCAGAGTTCCCTGTTAAGTTCAGCAACATGCAATAAGTTTGGGTTCCACCACACGGGTTTATTTTTGAATTTGGTGTTGTATTTACTTTAGAAGGGAGCAAATGTATCAAAGCAGCTAATCACATGTGCATAGAATTTGGCTTTCAAAGAGTTTCCATATATATATATATATATATATATATATATATATATATATATATATATAAATAGAGAGAGAGAGAGAGTCAGGCAGAAGGAAATATTACACCTTGACTTAATTCTCAGGTAATGTTTTTATGGCTGTTTTGGACCACTGTTTCCCTTTTTAATAATTAGCACAGTTTCAGGTCTGCTTCTGCTGTGTACCTTGTTAGAGAACAGGTGATCACAGGCTTGCATTTGTTGTAGTGGATCACACCTGGAATCTGCCTGTTGTTCATTTTTAGAATTCTCTGGAAAGTAACCTCAACCTCAAGGCCTGGACTGATGGAGTCTATATTTGAAGCTCGAATGCTCTTTGATCGAGCTGTAAATATCGAACATAATAAATAGCAAAGGCAGGGAAAAAAAATTGTTGCTCTGCAAAAAACAAAAAACAAAAACAAATGCATACACAACATAAAGTGGGGGTCTTCACCCCCATACCCCCCCAATTAAATATATCAACTCCGAGATCACACCATAGTAGAGGAAATGGCAAACTCACAAAAACGGCCCAGTAATTTTTTTTTCTCTGCAAAAAAACTCACTGTTCCGTGTCTTCGCTATTTAGTGCGTTCGATATTTATAGCCCGATCAAAGAGCGTTTGCTCTTTTAACCATTCAAGCTTCTGATATAGACCCGGACTGATGTTTACAGGTCTTAAACTTAAGACTGGATTCTAAATCAACAGCCTTAGAAACTGGTTGTTATTAAATGTTCACTTTTATCAGCCTGTAATGGATTACACTATTCATGGCTCTATCTGCTTATTGTTGTAATGTCTCTAGTTTACACCATTGTATCACGTCAAGTCGTTGAAAAGCTTTGCTGATTTTGTTGTATACTCCAGAATGTCTTTAAATAAGGTGTATGCAAAAAAATGATTTCTACTAACTTTCATCTCAGACTTGTAAAAAATTACTTATTTTAATTCACTGGGTAAGGTTAAACAAAATGTGTTTAATTAACACATTTAGTAATGAGTGCATTTTGTTATCCATAAACTCATGTCTACAGTGTTGACAGTGCTGATAAATTTGACTTTAAGCATGCTTTCCTAAACTACATAACTACATTTCAGGTTAAGGCTGAAATGTTACTTTTGCACTTGTTCATCAGGTCAATGAAGGTCATGTTAAAAACATGAGGCAAACATTACAAAAAAGCAAAAAAGCTACAAGCCTAGGTTTCATTTTATCAGTGCAAGCTATCGGATTATATGCTACACTTTTTATTTTGCATATCTGGCCTAAAATAAAAAAGTCAGAAATTAAGATGTTTTTAACTTTGCCAAATCTTATTTATTATTATTCATAATTGCACTGTCATCGGTCATGTGACATAGTTATGGTAACAACATGCTATCAAAGAACAACTGTAGTAGTACAATGCTTGTGACAGAATTAACAAAATAACAACCATGCATTGCATTTTATAAACATTTAGGCTCAAGAGAACACCAGATAACAGACTTGCCAAGGTTTACGTGGCCTTCTGTATATTTATTTCTAATTATCCTATTTTATTCATCTTTTCTTTATCATAATTTATTTCTGCTGCTCCTTTTTTGTAGGAAGTTATAATTTAAAGTATCTTGTCAGGGACAGTCAAGATTATGATTTCAAAACCTATACACATGAATCAGTCTAAAACTAATTTAATATCTGTATTCTGTGATGTCATACAATTTAAGAAATTAGCCATGCCAAGTAGAGAAGAGAGACTTCTTTATTGTGTGTTTGATCTCCCGGAATAAAAAAAAAATTGTCTTCTCGTCTGTAGGAGCAGGCAGGGTTGCTAAAATATGAAAATACTTTTGTTTGTATACCTCTGACATTTCTTTTTCATGCAGCTCTAAATGTAATCCAGAGTACTACCTGATGTAGGTAGAAACTTTATAACATTTTGGAGCCTGAAGAAGAAAAATCAATAACTAACTAAATTAAATCCATGTAACATATTATACTGCACAATTAAAAGGAAAGGCAAACTGTTTATGTAAACCATTATCCATTATGTAAATAAGATTACCACAGCATTTATGAAGTACCATTTATATTTGAATGTGCGTCTGTGTGTATATATATATATATATATATATATATATATATATATATATGTGTGTGTGTGTGTGTGTGTGTGTGTGTGCACTTCTGTTGAACAAAGATAATTATACAGTGACTGCTATTAACATTCAAAAACTAGCATGCTGATTAGTCAGCCCAACCAGTGTGCCCATTGTAAATCGAACTGAAAAAGTCTTATTGCCTGGACTTTCTTCCATGAATATATGCTACAGAAACTCTAATGTTTTATTAAAAAAAAAAAAAACCTTACTAAAAAACTGAGACGTCAAAACAACGAGAGAAACAGGACAGTGAACAATACAGGGATAATTAGATACATTATGCAAAATTAATGAAACGTTCCTGATTATCCTTATATTTTCTCTCTTCTATCTCTCCCGTACATTTGAAGTCTACAGATTTCCTTTTATTAAATTAAAAACAACCAAAAAAGCAATGGAGATCTTCCTTTGTCCAATGCTTCCTTTACGCAGCACTGATGTACTGTGTAAGCATGAGAACACAAGTCCCATATGCATACTCAGTACAAAAGGAAAGCCATATGATACCAGGAAAAAAAGATCACCACAACTCTATTATACAAGGACATTATTTAAGAAAAGTAAGTAACTTTTTTCCTAAATAACGTCAATGTATAATAGCAATAATCCATGGCTGGGTGTGGGTAATGCTGATTTTCCCATGGTTGGCTTTGTTTGGTCACTCAGGCTTCACCCTTGAAATCAAACCATTCCAACTGTGGGTAAATCTAGCATTACACACATCCTGCCATGGGCTATATTGTAGAATGTTGTTTTCTGCAGACAGAAATACAATCTCATACTCTTCATTGTTGCCTTGTCAACGCAAGAGAAATACATCATAATAATTAACCTAATGACCAAATATTATGCAATGACATGTTGTTAGTATTCAAAAATGAGCACGTTGATTCATCAGCCGAACCAGTGTACTGATTGTAAATTGAGCATATACCAACAGGAAAAAGACCGGCTGCTAAAGTATCAATGAGCAGCTGGACTTTCTTGTTAGTATATGGAAAACAGAGAGCTACATAGAAGGAATATCAGGTATATAAAAAACATTAAAAATAACCTGATTTTCCTTGTATGCAGTACATCCCAATGGATGTCTTCCGTATTTAAAACACAATGTCGAGAAATAAATACCACACTACATATAAAAAAAATGGATCAGCCCTTAAACACGTAAATGTACATAAACAGATAAGCATGCATTTCTCACTTAATCAGACAACACAAAAAATAAAAACAGTTATGGCTCCATAAACAAAATGTGAAGATATGCAAAACTAATAATGTGCACCCTCCTGACCAGATCTACAATTTCTTTCTTTGTCCAAAAATCTGGAGCATACCTTCCCTCTGCTGGCACATAACATACTGGCATATACTACATGAATACATATGCCTAGATAATGAGCCCCCTTTTTTGATTTGAACCTCACATTTATCATGTAAATCAAGCATATAACAACTGGAAAAAGACCTACCACTAAAGTATTAATGAGCAGCCAGACTTTCCTGTAGGTATATGCAAACCAGTGAGCTATATACAAGGAAAATCAGGTATGTAAAAAAAAAGCAAAAATAACATGATTTCACTTATTTATTTATTTGCAGTTTGTTAACCAGCAAAGTCCATTGGGCCAAGAGGAGTTCTTTTTCAATGGAAGACCGGGGAGAAAAGCTCCATGTACAGAGTTACAATAGCAAAAAACCCACAGATTAACAAAATTAGAAAAATATTACACAATTTAAAAAGGTAGCAGCATCTTATTGATATAGCAGTAATAGTAACAGAAACATTTGTGGTGTAAGCAGTAATAAAGCATTGTATAAGAAAACAAAGCACTCTGTAGTGCATGGCTTGAAAATGCCTATACTATCCAAGACGTATACCATCTAAGACATATACTATCTAAGACATATACCATCTAAGACATATACTATCTAAGACATATACCATCTAAGACATATACTATCTAAGACATATACTATCAAGACATTTGTAATGAGAGTTAGAAAAGTAGGAGAAATTAGAAGAGAGTGGAAAAGAGCATAGTTAGTGTTAGGTTGAAATATGAGAGAGAAAGACTGAAGGAATGTGAGTCAAGTAGATAGAAGTTAAGAAGGGTGTGAGCAAGAGCATTCCCAATTAGAGGAGAGTTGGGAATGGAGCAAAGTCTTAAAGGAAGAGAGGTTCTGGGCAATACGGATGTGGGGTGGAAGTGTGTTCCATTTTCGAGCTAGGGAGAATGACAATAGAAGCTGCCCTGCAGTACATATGGGCTTGTACACTTCAAGGAGGTTCTGATTCTTGGACCTAAGTGATTTGTCAGGGAAATGCATGGTAAGGATAGGGGAGAGGGAAGGGCAGCAAGAGGGTAATAAATATGGTAACCTTCCATATTTAAAATACAGTATGTCAAGTAACACCACACTGCACATCAAACACCAGATCAGTCCTTAAACACAGAAATGTGCAAAAACAGTTAAGCATGTGTTCTCCCTTAATAATACATTACTTCAAAGTTAAAAAAAGTTACAGCCCCATAAACAACTTAAGTTATGCATGACAATCCAATCATATTACTATCAGCTATACAATAAATTCCCTAGGGTTACCACCTGTCCCACTTTGCGAGGGACAGTCTCTCTCTGGGCAGTTGTGTCCTGCAAAAAAATTGAAAACATGACAAATGTCCTGAGATTTTAGGACAAAATTATTTCCTATATTTTATGTAATAGTTGCATAAAACAGTTATTCTGTATCTGAAACACCTAAGTCTTGTATGAAACAGAGTAAGAAACTAAAATGCTACAAGAATAATCTTTTATTTAGGCCAGAAAGTGAAGTTATTTCCTTTGTATTGGCCTTGGGTATGTTTTACCCTGCAAAATCTGACATTTGTACCAAAAATGTCCCACTTTGGGCATTTGAAAAGGTGGCAACCCTAAAATTCCCTACAATTTATTACAATGTAAATACTAAAAGAATAAACAAACCAGTGAACCTAAACATTACAGTCTAATTAATATTCTAAAACGAACATGCTGATTGGAGAGTCCAAAAAATGTGCCAGTTTTGGATAAAATTAATTAAAAAAATACACACACACATATAAATATATATATATATATATATATATATATATATATAAAATGCAATAAAAAACAGCCTAATGTATATATATATATATATATATATATATATATATATATATATATATATACAATGCAATAAAAAACAGCCTAAACCTATAACAAAACCACTCAAACTTCTATTGTAATATCAAAACATACCTAAAAGCAACCAATAAATCATCATGTAAACTACACAACCATCCACGAGCCATAAGCCTTCTTGTCTCAGAAACACTCTAAACTCAAAAAATAACTGACAATAATACATACATAAGAAAGAAAAAAATAAAAGGAAGAAAACATGGAGTTAACCTTTGATCTAACTGATAGTGAACTACAAGAAATATTTGACAACATACCAAAGGTAATAAACAATCCTTCAACAAGCAAGAAACTACTGCAAGACCAAGAACAGGTAGCAGTACAACAACATAACAAACCCCAGAGAAATGAAGACAATATGATTATACATACACTAATTATCCTATTTCATTCATCTTTTCTTTATAATAATTTATTTCTGCTGCTCCTTTTTGTAGGAAGTTATAATTTAAAGTATCTTGTCAGGGACAGTCAAGATTATGATTTCAAAACCTATACACATGAATCAGTATAAAACTAAATTAATATCTGTATTCTGTGATGTCATACAATTTAAGAAATTAGCCATGTCAAGTAGAGAAGAGAGACTTCTTTATTGTGTGTTTGATCTCCCGGAATAAAAAAAAAATTGTCTTCTCGCCTGTAGGGGCAGGCAGGGTTGCTAAAATATGAAAATACATTTGTTTGTATACCTCTGACATTTCTTTTTCATGCAGCTCTAAATGTAATCCAGAGTACTACCTGATGTAGGTAGAAACTTTATAATATTTTGGAGCCTGAAGAAGAAAAATCAATAACTAAATAAATTAAATCCATGTAACATATTATACTGCACAATTAAAAGGAAAGGCAAACTGTTTATGTAAACCATTATCCATTATGTAAATAAGATTACTACAGCATTTATGAAGTAACATTTATATTTGAATGTCTGTGTGTATATATATATATATATATATATATATATATGTGTGTGTGTGTGTGTGTGTGTGTGTGTGTGTGTGTGTGTGTGTGTGTGTGTGTGTGTGTGTGTGTGTGTGTGTGTGTGTGTGTGTGTGTGTGTGTGTGTGTGTGTGTGTGTGTGTGTGTGTGTGTGTGTGCACTTCTGCTGAACAAAGATAATTATACAGTGACTGCTATTAACATTCAAAAACTAGCATGCTGATTAGTCAGCCCAACCAGTGTGCCCATTGTAAATCGAATTGAAAAAGTCTCATTGCCTGGGCTTTCTTCCATGAATATATGCTACAGAAACTCTAATGTTTTATTAAAAAAAAAAAACCTTACTAAAAAACTGAGACGTCAAAACAACGAGAGAAACAGGACAGTGAACAATATAGGGATAATTAGATACATTATGCAAAACTAATGAAACGTACCTGATTATCCTTACATTTTCTCTCTTCTATCTCTCCCGCACATTTGAAGTCTACAGATTTCCTTTTATTAAATTAAAAACAGCCAAAAAAGCAACGGAGATCTTCCTTTGTCCAATGCTTCCTTAACACAGCACTGATGTACTGTGTAAGCATGGGAACACAAGTCCCATATGCATACTCAGTACAAAAGGAAAGCCATATGATACCGGGACAACTCTATTATACAAGGACATTATTTAAGAAAAGTAAGTAACTTTTTTCCTAAATAATGTCAATGTATAATAGCAATAATCCATGGCTGGGTGTGGGTAATGCTGATTTTCCCATGGTTGGCTTTGTTTGGTCACTCAGGCTTCACCCTTGAAATCAAACCATTCCAACTGGGTAAATCTAGCATTACCCACATCCAGCCATGGGCTATATTGTACAATGTTGTTTTCTGCAGACAGAAATACAATCTCATACTCTTCATTGTTGCTTTGTCAACGCAAGAGAAGTACATCATAATAATTAACCTAATGACCAAATATTATGCAATGACATGTTGTTAGTATTCAAAAATGAGCACATTGATTCATCAGCCGAACCAGCGTACTGATTGTAAATTGAGCATATACCAACAGGAAAAAGACTGGCTGCTAAAGTATCAATGAGCAGCTGGACTTTCTTGTTAGTATATGGAAACCAGAGAGCTACATACAAGGAATATCAGGTATATAAAAAACATTCAAAATAACCTGATTTTCCTTGTATGCAGTACATCCCAATGGATGTCTTCCGTAATTAAAACACAATGTTGAGAAATAAATACCACACTACATATAAAAAAAATGGATCAGCCCTTAAACACGTAAATGTACATAAACAGATAAGCATGCATTTCTCACTTAATCAGACAACACAAAAAATAAAAACAGTTATGGCTCCATAAACAAAATTTGAAGATATGCAAAACTAATAATGTGCACCCTCCTGACCAGATCTACAATAGACACCCCCTTCCTTTCTTTCTTTGTCCAAAAATCTGGAGCATACCTTCCCTCTGCTGGCACATAACATACTGTCATATACTACATGAATACATATGCCTAGATAATGAGCCCCCTTTTTTGATTTGAACCTCACATTTATCATGTAAATCAAGCATATAACAACAGGAAAAAGACCTACCACTAAAGTATTAATGAGCAGCCAGACTTTCCTGTGGGTATATGCAAACCAGTGAGCTATATTCAAGGAAAATCAGGTATGTAAAAAAAAAATCAAAAATAACATGATTTCACTTATTTATTTATTTGCAGTTTGTTAACCGGCAAAGTCCATTGGGCCAAGAGGAGCTCTTTTTCAATGGAAGACCGGGGAGAAAAGCTCCATGTACAGAGTTACAATAGCAAAAAACCCACAGATTAACAAAATTAGAAAAATATTACACAATTTAAAAAGGTAGCAGCATCTTATTGATATAGCAGTAATAGTAACAGAAACATTTGTGGTGTAAGCAGTAATAAAGCATTGTATAAGAAAACAAAGCACTCTGTAGTGCATGGCTTGAAAATGCCTATACTATCCAAGACGTATACCATCTAAGACATATACTATCTAAGACATATACTATCTAAGACATATACTATCTAAGACATATACTATCTAAGACATATACTATCTAAGACATATACTATCTAAGACTTATACTATCTAAGACATTTGCAATGGGAGTTAGAAAAGTAGGAGAAATTAGAAGAGAGTGGAAAATGAACACAGTTAGTGTTAGGATGAAACATGAGAGAGAAAGGCTGAAAGAATGTGAGTCAGATAAATAGAAGTAAAGAGAGGTGGGAGCAGGAGCATTCCCAATTAAAGGAGAGATGGAAATTGAGCAAAGTCTTAAAGGAAGAGAGGTTCTGGGCAATACGGATGTGGGGTGGAAGTGTGTTCCATTTTCGAGCTAGGGAGAATGACAATAGAAGCTGCCCTGCAGTACATATGGGCTTGTACACTTCAAGGAGGTTCTGATTCTTGGACCTAAGTGATTTGTCAGGGAAATGCATGGTAAGGATAGGGGAGAGGGAAGGGCAGCAAGAGGGTAATAAATATGGTAACCTTCCATATTTAAAATACAGTATGTCAAGTAACACCACACTGCACATCAAACACCAGATCAGTCCTTAAACACAGAAATGTGCAAAAACAGTTAAGCATGTGTTCTCCCTTAATAATACATTACTTCAAAGTTAAAAAAAGTTACAGCCCCATAAACAACTTAAGTTATGCATGACAATCCAGTCATATTACTATCAACTATACAATAAATTCCCTAGGGTTACCACCTGTCCCACTTTGCGAGGGACAGTCCCTCTCTGGGAAGTTGTGTCCTGCAAAAAAATTGAAAACATGACAAATGTCCTGAGATTTTAGGACAAAATTATTTCCTATATTTTATGTAATAGTTGCATAAAACAGTTATTCTGTATCTGAAACACCTAAGTCTTGTATGAAACAGAGTAAGAAACTAAAATGCTACAAGAATAATCTTTTATTTAGGCCAGAAAGTGAAGTTATTTCCTTTGTATTGGCCTTGGGTATGCTTTACCCTGCAAAATCTGACATTTGTACCAAAAATGTCCCACTTTGGGCATTTGAAAAGGTGGCAACCCTAAAATTCCCTATAATTCATTACAATGTAAATACTAAAAGAATAAACAAACCAGTGAACCTAAACATTACAGTCTAATTAATATTCTAAAATGAACATGCTGATTGGAGAGTCCAAAAATGTGCCAGTTTTGGATAAAATTAATTAAAAACAAAATATACACATATATATATATATATATATATATATATATATATATATATATATATATAATGCAATAAAAACAGCCTAATGTATATATATATATATATATATATATATATATATATATATATATATATATATAATGCAATAAAAACAGGTTAAACCTGTAACAAAACCACTCAAACTTCTATTGTAATATCAAAACATACCCAAAAGCAACCAATAAATTATCATGTAAAGTACACGACCATCCACGAGCCATAAGCCTTCTTGTCTCAGAAACACTCTAAACTCAAAAAATAACTGACAATAATACATACATAAGAAAGAAAAAAATAAAAGGAAGAAAACATGGAGTTAACCTTTGATCTAACTGATAGTGAACTACAAGAAATATTTGACAACATACCAAAGGTAATAAACAATCCTTCAACAAGCAAGAAACTACTGCAAGACCAAGAACAGGTAGCAGTACAACAACATAACAAACCCCAGAGAAATGAAGACAATATGATTATACATACACTTCATAAACCAGGAGAAAATTTTCAAACTAATAGAAAACAGCTAACTAACAAAAGACATGCAGAAAAAAACACCTGAAGAATTAGAAATACTAAAATTAGAAAAGGAAACTACAAGAAAACAAACAAATTGGGCTATAAACATTTCAAAACTGGCAAAAAAAAAACTACAGTATAGACTTGCACGCTATAACACCAGAAAACATAAACTCATTACTAAGATAATTCTATGCCACAGTACAAAGCACAAGTGGAAAAGAATATGTTGTTAAGCACATTTGTAGCCATGCATTCAGAGCTCAACAGATGCATAGACAACCTACCATTAAACAGTAATATTGACATAATTACAGGCACACATCTAACAAATGCTAATAAATGTATTTAAAGCAGTAATTAAAAAACACAGAAGAAGTGAAAAAGATACACCAGAACACCACAACCCACTAACAATACAAGGAATAACACAGCTGGGAAACAGCCAAGTACTTTCCCCAAACACAGCAGATGGACTTGTCAGAAAAGGGTGGTTTGATATCCAACTGCACTTCACAAGATGTGAAAATGAAGGAGTGAGATACCTCACACAAGACAGTTTCACAATAAAAAAAACAAGATGGCACAGAATACATAACAAAAAATGTTAACAAACACACCAAAACCATGAACATTATGACCTCACAAAACAATTATTTAGAGGATTCATGTTTGAAAACCCCACAGACCCATTATGTCCTATAAAAAGTATCAAAATACCTTCAAAGAATGCCACCTAACACAACAGCACTGCTTTTGGACCCAAAGAGACTTTCACAACATATACTAGACAAAATGGAAACTTGGTACACAACACAACCAATGGGAATAAACCACCTTTCAAAAATGCTACCAGAAATTTGAAAACTAGCAAATCTAACAAAAAGATATACAAACCAGCTTTAAGAGCAGCAGCAGTAACCTTACTTTCAAATCAGGAATGGAAGCATGACAAATAATGAGCATTACAGGACATAAAATGGAACATCACTACACTCATATTACCAGCCATCACTAGAAGAATTCAAATCATGGGGAAATATAATCTCTGGATCATAACATCAAACACCAAAAAATCCAGTAAATGAAGAAAAAAAATGAAACTCCATAACACAGAAGCTCCAAACTTTGAAAATACATCAGAAACATCACCAACCACAGACCAATTAATAAATTAAGGATATAGGGAATCTCCAAACTCTGGATTCTACACAGTTTGGTTTTGTGAAGGGGTAGATCATGCCTGCTCAACCTAGTCAACTTCTTTGAGTCAGTCCCCAGAGCTGTGGATGAAGGCAAGGTGGTTTATACAGCCTACCTTGATCTGGCCAAGGCCTTTGATACCATTCCCCACTCAGGAATCATAGAAAAACTCACTAAGCTAGGCATCAACCCCTTTATCACTAGGTGGGTTGCAAACTGGCTAACAGATAGAACCCACAGTGTGAAAGTAGCCGACTCCAGGTCAGACTGCCGACCAGTCACGAGTGGAGTCATAGGTTCATAAGTTCATAGGTTAGTACTAGGCTATTGGCCCCAGGGCCTGTACAAGCCTAGCCATAACAATTCCCTGACTATTTCTTCCCACACTATTTACTTCCTTGGACCCCTGTCTAGCAGGGTGACTGACGTGATTGCATGGTGAATTTCCTTTCTCCCATCCAATCGTCAAGGTTCCTTTTGAAGAGGGCCAAAGGGGCGCCCTGTTTGACATGTATGGGCAGTCTATTCCAGAGTCTGGGGAGTCTCTGGGTCAGGAACCTATCCCTCCAGCATGTTTTGTTTATTGTGATGTCCCACAGGGTTCGGTCCTGGGTCCTCCCCTGTTTGGTATCTACTTCTCTGAAGTCCAGGCCAACACAAATGGACTCTGGCTGACAAAGTTCATAGACAATTGCAAGTTGGAAGTCATAATTAACTCACCAAGTGATGTTGACATCCTACAAAAAGGCCTCACTGAGACCAATGACTGGTGTCAGAACCACAGCCTTAAGCGCAAGGCCAAAAAAAGTGTCATCATCCCCTTTGGGAAAAACCCGGTTCCCATGAATTACCACATTGATGGTAGTCCACTGAACACAGAAGGCGTCATAAGAGATCTGGGAACACAAGTTGACAGCAACCTCTCTTTTGACCACCACACTGGCACTGCGGTCAGAAAGTCCTTCTATGTGGCACAGCTCATTACTAAGTGTTTTGCATCCAGGAAGAAAGAGGTCATTGTCTCCCTCTACTCTTCTCTCATTAGGCCAATCATTGAGTACAATGCCCCATTTGGCATGTACCTCACTAGACACCTGCAACAACTGGAGAGGCTGCAAAAGTACCTCACAAAGAGGATCCTAGTCTTAAACACTTGTTCTATATGGACAGACTCAAAAAACTCCAACTATTCTCTGTCTCATATCGTCTACTTAGAGGCAATCTCTGCTTGACTTACAAAGCCATGTCTGACCCAACTCTGTTAAGAAATGCTACATCTAAAGAAATCCCAATCCCCCCACACTACATACTCCAGAGATCTCAACCTCATTACCACAATCAACAGAACAAGCTGGAGGGATAGGTTCATACCAGAGATTGCCCATGCTATGGAATAGACTTCCCATACATGTCAAGTGGAGCTCCTCACTGGCCCTCTTCAAAATAAATCTCGATGAATGGATGGGAAATAGAAAATTCACCCCGGGGATCACTTCAGTGGCTCTACTTGACAGAGGCACTGGGAATTAAGGTCAGGTGGCACAATGCCAGTGTAATCCTATGGGCTAGGCTTGTAAAGGCTCCAGGGCCATTAGCCTAGTACACACCTATGAACCTATGGAACAGTAAACATCAATAACATACAAATCCAAGAAAATAAGTAAGTAAATGTATGCTTATATACATAACTTAAAACATAAAAATAAAATGTATACATAACTAAATGCAAACAAAATATCTCATTACAGGTACTACACTAAGAAAAACTCAAGCCAACAGCTGAAGATAGACAACAAACACATCAGAAGAAGTATAGATATATAAAAAATACAACAGAAAAACATAACAATACCTTTAACAACTGTATTTACTTATATAATTCTCTTTTCACAGCTCCTGAAAAATTAATAATAACTGGTATTAAAATAAAAACAAAAATGAAATAAACTTGAAGTAAAAGTTTGGAACTATTTTCTCTCAGAAAAATTGGAAGAATACAAAACAAAACAAATAAAAACCTAAATAACAACAGCAAAAACACAACGCAACACACAACATTTAACATCGCTGTATAATTTACCCACACCCAACCATGGGTTATTGCTATAATAAATACCAACTAAGTATGATGAATATTAGTTCTGTTTAATGAGAAATGCAAATGTTTACATTTTTCAGTGACAGGGGCTGCACTTCTACACTAGACCTTAGACAAAAATAGATTCTAACTCTATATGAACAAGGTAGCATCAATGAAAATATTTTCAGTCTCTTTCTAGCTTCTCTGGTATGAGACAGTCATACTTACAATACAACAAACACACAACAGCAAATATATGTATTAAGTTGCAACAAACTGAAGTACCTGAAAGCCAGTAACATTCCATGACCACTATTGGAGAGAGACATAGTAGCTTGTGGATAATGCTACTGTGCATGTTCTAGGGTTAGGATGGTCAGTTCTCCTGTGTGTAATGTCCAGATTGTGTTTTATGTCTTTACATGGGTTTCTTTCTAAACACCTGCTGCTTAGGTATGATGGCTACTCTAAATCTATTTCTAAGTTTGTAGTGAAGAATTGTTTCGCGTAACATCCCTGTAACTATGTCTTTGGCTCAAGGCAAGTTACCTAACTATCACAGTAATGTCTAGGAATTGACAGACTCTCCTAAAAGCATCTTCTATTGTCATCTAGAGGTTCACGTCCCCCACACAGAGGGCCTCTAGGGAAATCCATGTTACATGTAAAGAAAAAAAGAATCCAAACCCTTCTTCTTAGTATTAGAAGGGCATTTACTGGATACCATATATAGTCTTGGAACGGCATTTACTGGATACCATATATAGTCTTGGAAGGGTATTTACTGGATACCATATATAGTCCTAGAAATTCTTTTACTTAGTACCTCTGTGTTTTGCACATTACTCTAGTTTCGTCAGAGGATCCGATTTGAAAAAAAAATATTTCTGAAAGAATGTAGTTATTTGTTTATTTATTTGTCCGTTTATTTGTTTATGTATTCATTTATTTTACTTAATTAATCAGTAGGTCCCTCTAAAGCTGGAATTTCTTTGCCATGTGAGAGGTCTGTCACATCTTTCCCTGCTGGTATCCTTATTAATTATCTAGATTTAGTTACTTCTATAGCTTAATAGTAAAAGCACCTGAGAAATGTCAACCCTAGGTGAAGCACACATCCATATCTTTGCCAATAAAATGTTTTTGGCTTACCCACACATGTGAAAGTTAAGTAAAGTAAGCAAACATAGGATCATAGGATCATAGGAAGTTACTAGGATAATGGCCCTGGAGCCCTTACAAGCATAGTCAAGAGTTTATCCCCAAAAAAGAAACCTCAGTCAGCACCTGTCACCCCTATCAATGAGGGACACAGCTGGAACCCCTGGGATACATTTGTGGTTTTCCATCCACTCATCAAGGTTGCTCTTGAAGAGGGTCAGCAAGGTTCTCTGTTTGATGTGTATAGGAAGTCTATTCTAGAGACAGGGCAGCCTCTGGGAGATAATCCTGTTTCTCCAGCAGGTTTTGTTGATGTTGCATATTAGATTAAGCCTTTTGAGTGGGTAATACGCGAGGAGTTAGACTTACAGATATGGAACAGGCAGGGTCTGAGATGACCTTGTATGCGAGACACAGATCACTTTAAAGCAATCTGTATGATACCGAGTAGAGTGATAGTGATTTGAGCCTATCCACATAGAATAAGTGTTGGAGGCCATGGATTCTCTTTGTGAGGTATTTCTGTGGCCTTTCCAGTTGGTGCAGTTGTTTGGTGAGGTACTTACCAAACGGAGTGTTGTACTCAATTGCTGGCCTAATGAGGGAGGAGTACAGAGAGGTAATAACCTTTTCTCTGGATGCAATCCCTTTACTTATGAGATGAGCCAAGTAAAAGGCTTTTCAGACCACTGCCGCTACATGATGATTAAATGTGAGATTGGTGTCAACCTGTGTACCCAGGTCTCTCACCACAGCCTGCATGCTTAGGGGGCTGCCGTTGATGTGGTAATCAGTAGGGGCTGTGTTTTTGCTGAATGGGATGCTAATATTTTTTTTGCATTTAACTTAAGACCATGACTTTTGCACCAGTCAGTTATTGCTGTGAGACACTCTTGAAGTATGTTAACATCAATTGGGGAGTTAGTGACAGCACCCAACTTACATTCATCTGCAAACTTGGTCAGCCACAGGCCTTTTGTCTTTGCCCGAACCTCTGAGAAGTAAATGCCAAACAGTAGGGGTCCCAGAAGAGATCTCTGGGGAACACCACTAGTGGCAGGTCTGCTGTCAGAGGTAGAGATGCCTATTTTAACCTTGTGAGTCCTATAGGTGAGACAGTTGGCCATCCACCTGATGAGATAGGGATTTATGCAAAGTTACGTTAGCTTTTCAAAGATGCCCGTGAGGGGATTGTTTCAAAGGCTTTGGCCAAGTCAAGGTAAGCTATATGTACTGACTTTCCCTCATCCAGGGCCTTGGTGACAATCTCAAAGAAGTCAACCAGGTTCACCAGGCAAGATCTGCCCTTGGCAAATCCGAACTTGGTAGGGTCAAGTGCTTGGAGATTGCTTATGCCCTTGTTTATGAGATCCATAATAATACCCTCCATGGCTTTATAGATCAGACTTGTCAAGCTAATGGGGCAATAGTTTCCAGGGTCAGTAGTGGCACCACCTTTGTGCAAGGGGATGACAATGGCAGTTCTCCACTCTGCTGGAATGAAGCCTGTACTCAAGCTGTGGTTGAATAGGGTGCTCAATGCATGATTGCTTTTTAGCCACTAAACTAGTAACAGTCAGGTCTCTGTAGCTGTTACTGGAATTATCAGATTACTCACCAAATAAGCCTAGACCAGACCCTTCTGCTCAGTCCATGGAGACAGTTGTAATTAATCTGTTAAGAATCAGTGCACCATACATGTGTAGCAAAGTGACCTCACATTGGTGATCACTTTCTCAGGAGTTTTAACTGAAACATTTGACTTGTTTTGTTAAGATACAGCCAACATTTAGTGACTCACAAAATGCACTCAGATATGCTTAGAACCTACATATATGCTTATCATTCAAAAATATTTATTTAAAGTTAATAAATCCATCAAAGTATATCTTTATTCAAAATGTATGGTGCTTTATCTCACAGCTTACTCAGCAGTGGTTAGAACAAGTAATGTGCAAACATGTTTTATAGTCTAATAAATCCAGAAACAAAATGATGTGTGTGCTGTTAACTTTCATAGTGTTGGCAATATTGCACATAGCCGAAAATAAATGAAGTGAAAACATCAAACAGTACTTGATGAAGCAGATAAAGAGTTCAGTGGGACTGAGATTAATAATTAATCTTAACTTATGCTTTGAAGATGGTATTTAAGCATTTAGTTAGGCATAAGCACTTTGTGTAATAAATGTGCACAGTGAAATCAGAAGACAAGGAGGAAAAGACACAACACTTTTTACCCAGAATTTATTTATTTGCTAGTATTAAGTGGTGCTGCCATTGAAAGGTTTAACACTTTGAGTTATGCAGATTGCTAGTGCCAAAGTATGCTGTTAATAGTGTAAAAGCTACAGTTTGTGCTAGGAACTTCAGAAAAGTGGATAGGTGAGATTACTGCTTGTGTTAAGAAGAAGAGTTGAAGATGGGATCAGAGATAAGGATGGTGGTTTGTCATGGCTACACTTAGGTTTTGGCTCTGAGCCTTGACTTGGAATCAGGCACATTGAGTCAGGTATAAGGCCATGGATGATACATTTGAATATTCTAATGGGTCCAAAAATAAGACAAAACCACCTCATGTAAAAAAAAATGAATGCTCCCATATGATTCCCTGAATTATAATTCAGTATGGAGTTTCTTAAAAATACAGCTGTAAAATACTACATTAATTTGATGAAATGAACTTTGCAGCATCAAAATAAAGGAGGCAGACATGCAAGTTCACAAACACATACACACACACACACACACACACACACACACACACACACACACACACACACACACACACACACTTACAAATATTTTGCTATGAACTGCTGTGTTCCAGATGACAGAGGACGTGGGTTAAAATCTGTTGTGCATACTTATGAAGTTTTTGCCATTTTTTTAAAGAATGAAACCGTTTAATCATCCATGATTGAGTGTATTACTGAACAATACACATGCTATTGTGTGTCACTGTTAGCACAGAAAATTATTGTACAAATTATTTGGTGCCCGACATAATATCGATGGCTTCCTACAGGTGCATATTGTTTATTTCTGGTGTGTAGCACACCTCAAAAGCTGTACATGTCTACACATAAATGAACACAAACTTTATTCAGCTAATGTATTATAACTAATGTTTCATTGTTTTATCGGTTGTAGTTTCTGGATGTTGTGATGGGTAATGTCATAAATCTTCTTTAGCACCCCATACAGGTTAATCACCAGTTTATGAAAATGAACTCCCTTATGTGAGCTGCAACTGGGATGAAAGCATGATTTCTGAGTTCTTTAAACTATTTTGGAAATCTTTAACAAAAGTGCATTCCATTTATATTTAGTATATTTAGGAGTCACACGGTTTTACGGTAGTAGGTAAGAACTTGTCTGCATTTTTATATTTGCTGGTGGTATACATATGTAACTGTATATTTCTGGTGTGACTGAAAAAACATTGCAGTTGTATAACCATTCCTGTAGCAGAAACAAGGCATCTTTCTCTTCTACTTTATCATCAAACCAAAAAAATATATATATATATATATATATATATATATATATATATATATATATATATATATATATATATCACAAATGCTTAGGGAGGGTTATCTCAGCCATGTTGGGGGAGGGGATGTTCACTGAACAGTAGATGACTTACTTTTCTTTAAACAGATTACTCAGTTTGTTATTGAGGGATAAAGCCTTGACTACAGATCAGGCAATCATGATGGAGGGATGGATGGGCATGCTCATCCTGGTGTATGGTGCTGCTCATGGAGTGGAGGGATAGATCACCCTGCCCATCCCGGTGTATGGTGCTGCTTGTGGAGTGGAGGGATCGATGGGCATGCTCATCCCGATGTATGGTGCTGCTCAGGGAGTGGAAGTATGGATGGGCATGCTCATCCTGGTGTATGGTGCTGCTCATGGAGTGGAGGGATAGATCACCCTGCCCATCCCGGTGTATGGTGCTGCTTGTGGAGTGGAGGGTATGGTGCTGCTCAGGGAGTGGAAGTATGGATGGGCATGCTCATCCTGGTGTATGGTGCTGCTCATGGAGTGGAGGGATAGATCACCCTGCCCATCCCGGTGTATTGTGCTGCTTGTGGAGTGGAGGGATCGATGGGCATGCTCATCCCGATGTATGGTGCTGCTCAGGGAGTGGAAGTATGGATGGGCATGCTTATCCTGGTGTATGGTGCTGCTCATGGAGTGGAGGGATAAATTGCCCTGCCCATCCCGGTGTATGGTGCTGCTTGTGGAGTGGAGGATGGGCATGCCCATCCCGGTGTATGCTGCTGCTCTTGGAGTGGAGGGATAAATCGCCCTGCCCATCCCAGTGTATGGTGCTGCTTGCGGAGTAAAGGGATGGATGGGCATGCCCATCCCGGAGTATGGTGCTGCTCATGGAGTGGAGGAATAGCTCACCCTGCCCATCCCGGTGTATGGTGCTGCTTGTGGAGTGGAGGGATGAATGGGCATGCTCATGCACCGGCATGGTGCTGCTCAGGGAGTGGAGGTATGGATGGGACCTGCCCATCCTGGTGTATGGTGCTGTTCATGCAGTGGAGGGATGGATGGGCATGCCCATCCTGGTGTATGGTACTTGTTGGTGATGCTTCCTAAGGGAAGCAGTGGTCCAAAGAGAGGATTTACCCTCAGACATGATCAATGAGCATGGGAGGCAGGCAAAGAGAAAGTGGTCAAGATACAGGATGGAAGCACAAATGGCTGAGCCCCCCCCCCGTATGCCCTCATTGACCATCATGGGCCACAGCCACACTGGAAGAAGTCCAGGGAGTAGTAGAATGTCAGGTAGACCCTGTTTGGAGGTAAGGCACTTGGGACTGACCAGTATTAATGAGGTTTGAAACCAGGCCAAAATAAAAAAGAGAGAGAGAGAGATTCCTGGATTTTCTGTTGGGTAGCTATGTTCTGGTGATAACTAAAGACAAAGTAGCTATTGCTTTTGAGGTGGGCTGGCAAGAACATGTAGTAGAATGTATTTAATCACATCAGCATCACAAGCATACCTCTCAACTGTCCAGATTTTTGCCTAATATTTTTGGTCTGTCTCTCATAAAATTTGTGGTTTGCTGGCAAATCACTGAGGATTGAAGTCATTGAATAATGATACACATTTAAGTTTCAGACTTTATATCCTTCAAGAAATGCATGCTAACACAAAACTTGTTAGTCTAGCAACATTCTAAGTTTAGAAGAGCAGTATTTAAAATATGTCATATTTTTATGCCTTTATCTTCCCAGTATTTTAGGATTTGTCCAGATTTCTTGCACAAATAGGTTGAGAGGTATGCTCACAAGCATTGCATACTGTCCCTAAAGGTGGTAGAGATCTTCCTGAAACTAAGTATAATTCATGCAGTGAAATGCTGCTTGCTGAAACTGTCTTTATAGATAGAAAGTGGTGGGGGCAGCAGAACCTTGAGTGACAACTAGCGGCAAGAAGAGCAAAAGTCATAACCATTGTCATTGTCTTTCATTTTTATGTGAGAATGGTTGTGTGTCTGTGTGTGTCTGTGTACATATCTTTCCATTTCACCCTGAAAGGAGATAAATGTTATGTTTTCCTGTATTTGTGTTTCATTTTTAGCAGAGCTTGTACAACATCATATGTAAGGGTTCTAGGTCTAGGGAGTGTGGGGGTTTATTCCCATATTTTAGAGGGTGTGGGGTCTCATTTGTTGCTACCTTGACCACTGTCACTGTTTTCACAAAGTTTTAGACATTTTAGTTTTAAATAATTGCTTTGATTGAATAACACCATCTTGTTTCACCTTACTCTTACAAATATATAATTGAACGCTATCCCTAACCTTGCCACTGCCCCAAGTCCAACCCTTCACAATACATTATGAAAAATCCCTTCCCTAACAGCATCATTACACAAGACATCCATCCACACAGACCACCTAGACACTTGTGCACATTACTACATTATCTAGCCCTTACTTTAACCCAAACCCGCAAGTACTCACACACACACACACACACACACACACACACACACACACACACACACACACACACACACATTCTCTTACTCCCAATGACGAACCCTTTGGTACGTCCAAATGTTTCAATATTAGTTAACAACCCAACTTACTTGCATGCAAGCAAATCTCATAAACAACAAAGTAAACATTCTCAGCATCGACATTTTCTGCATTTGGTAACATCCACTTTTAACAGAAAGCACACATCAGTTCCTTTCGTTAACATTATGTGACTTTATAAAGTGAACTGTAACCACAGAAATTAAAAATAAAATTAGATGTTGCCATATTTTAAACAAATATTAATGAATAACTTGGAAACAGAGATAGACAGCAGCACATTGTAAGTGCAAAATTAGTTTAACTTCCCATCTTTCTGTAGATGGGGATGTATCGTAGCCTAAAGAGTGTGTTCTTTACACTAGCTTGAGGTGAACAGGCAACATCCAACATATACAAATGCCGTAAAGTTTGACATTTTACTTTTTTATTGGTGGGATAATTACATTTGTGATATGGAACACCATTGTTTCATACCAACATGCTTTGCTCTTGGTGAAAATTTCTGCTTTTCATATGTTACACCTTCATGTCCAGCACCTTAATGAAGGATTTAATACCCAGAGTAATTTCATTTTCATATCAATAGAACATATGTTATACAAAAAAGAAACAAAACTATACAGTAAAAGCATAAAATCACCTTGCCCCTTAAATATTATTCATTGCATGCCTGTAGTTTCTTGCACTGAGAAAGAGTGCTGTTTAACTTAGGATAGCTGACTGGTCTTACAAAATTCAATTATTTTGAAGAAGTAGTACTCTTTGTTAAGGTAAATATGTCATGAAACTGAAAGGTAATGTAAGTTACTGCATAAATGAATCACATCAGCAACAGACTGCATAGCACTTTGCACTGAAAGAATTGGCAGGTATTGCTAATAGGAAATCTGCATTTTCTCTGCTGCATGTCCACTTTCGGCATACTAGATACCACTGTAATATCCCTAAATGTGCATTATTTAGAAATGTACATTGGTTACAGCAGAACAAAAGCATGTCATCAAAAGCAATAGTTTGTTTGTCAAAGTCATCTTGCAGTTTAACAAGAGCATGTTTAAACCTAAAACGTCATTTGCTGTTTTTGTTAGACATGATATTTCCTCTGACTGCGTTGTTGTTACAGACCTCTAGAATGAAACAGTTTTTGTATGTCATTGACTAATCAAATGACAGTACTTTCTAATTTTCTGTTATTATAAGGCATTATTGTTTTTTCATTATGTCTTCCCTGTTTTCCTAACATTTAAGGAATGGGATGTTGCTTGCAGAATATTTGCCATGGAACAGACAGATTCAAAATTCTTCTAGGTTCTGCTAGAATGAAGGATGACAACTCAAGAGAAGATTATGCAGACAAAGTAGCAAAGGCATTTCTTCTAACCTGAGACTCAGTTAATACAGCTGTCAAAGAAGGAAGTACAGCTTTAGCTATTCTTCCTAGGAATGTAAGACTATGGGGGCGCCTTCTACTGTCAGAAAAGAAATGTTTGCTGATGGATCTATCAGTACAGCCTGAAGATCTGAATATGTTTTAACCTGTAGCAGTCACATAGACAGCACTCATTCTGTTTCACTTAGTTACTTATTTATCCTTTGTTGACCTGGTTAGAGGGACTAGGCTAGTGGCTCCTTTTAAGGGGAGATCTGAGGTGGTATTTATGCCACTAGGTAAAATTTGGCCATGACCTCAGGAAACTTCTTCTACTCTTCTCGAGAGGTGCTATGGGATCTTTTACATCCTGCGCTACCACCAACCTAAGCAGATGGGCTCTCGGTTTAATGTCTCATCCAAAGGACAGCACACTCAGGAGTACACACTCCCTTTGTATCAGAAATAGACAAGAAGGACACCTGATGTGAGCAAGTTTGCTCCAGGATGATAAAAAAACACTTTTATGGGAATTTGTCCTGTCCACTTAGGGGGAATCTTATCCATCATATGCCATCTTAGAACACATGATGACCACAGCAGGTCCAAAGTTTAGAAGGAATCCTGAGTGGCAAAACAAAAACATCTGAGGACCATGAATAATATCTACTATAAGCAGTGTGCTTCACTATACAATAAAGTTTCCATTCATAATGAAGCTGCAATGATTATTTATTTATTTATTAGCATTTGATTTCCAGGAAAGTCCGAATGGGTAGTGGAGGCTCGGAGGAGAAAAGCTCCAAATTATTACAAAACATTTCAAGAACAATAATTTTACAATCTTCAAAAATAAAACAAAAATATCTGCAGTTTAAATAATTATAACAAATTAGATATAATATAAAAACATTGGTTAAGAATCAATACAATGTATATGACAATCATTTAACATTTATAGAAATTTTAGACAGTTTGTAGAGAAATTAAAAGTAAGTTAGTCTAATATGAATAGGAATTGCAATATGAAGTGAGAGAAAAACAGGCTTATGGTATATTCAGAGAGAAAGTCAGGGAAGAGAATTAAATAGAAGTAAGAAAGAAAGTGAAAAAGGGAGGGTAAGAGGGTATAAGGAATGAAAAGGTACTTGTTCACAGTTAAGGATACAGTTTATCCTGGTTTTGAGCAAGGACAGAGCCAGATTTTGCTAGGAAGTCTTTCAGGGTGGGTTTAAAAGATGGGAAGGAGGGTATAAACCTGATCAATGCAGGTAAGGAGTTCCAGGCCTTAGCAACTTTGTCAGTGCAATACAGTGGTGGGTTCTGAAAGGGGTATGTGCTGAAAATTTAGCAACTTTGTTATAGCATTGTTCAAGTTTTAATTTATGTGAAGCCTGGAGGTTAGTAAGGATGGGAGCACCATATAGAAGAGTGGAGAGGAGATAAGTAGTGGCAAGTGTAGTTTTAGTTGTGTCAGTGAGAAAGTTTTTGGTTCTGTTAAGCAGCCCTAGTTTTGGATGACTTTTTCTTATGCAGTTTTGCAGGTCGAATGTAAGATTATCATTCACTACCACCCCTAATAGTTTGCTATGAGTAAGGACTTCAATGGTTGTATTGTCAAGAGATAGAACTTTAAATTCTGTTTTTTTCATGAGAGGAATTTGGGAAAAAAAGTAGTAGTTTGGTCTTTTTTTGGGTTGAGCATGAGTTGTAAGTTACAAAGCCATGTTCCAGTGGCTGTTAAAGATTCCTGAATAATTTATTGGAGGTGTACCATGTTGTCAGATTCGCAAATGAGAATGGAGTCATCTGTGTATTGTATTAGGGTGGCCAGTTGTCTGGAAGAATAAAGGGTGTTGGTGAAGATGTTAAAGAGGAGAGAACCAAGGACAGAGCCTTGTGTTACACTGGTGGTGATTGGCAGGTAATGAAAGAACGTGGAGTGTCTTTTTACTGACTGATACCTATTGGACAATTAGCTTTTGAACTTCATAAGAGTGGGCTGTGAGAGACCTAGTGAGGACATTTGAAAAAGTTTGCTGTGACAAACTGTGCCGAAGGTTTTAGTCAAGTCTATAAATAAGGAAGAGACTAGTTTGCCATTATCTCTAGCTTTATTGACAGTATCTACATAGTTAGAAGGGCAATGCTAGTACTATGGGAAGGACAGATGCCATGGTGTAGGGTATAGGAGTTCTTTCAGAAGATAGTCTAGCACTTGTTTTTGAATACATCTTTTAAAGTATTTTGGAGAGGGGAAATAAGATTGCTATAGGTCAATTTACAACTGAAATCAATCATTTTATAACCAGAACAGAGCAATTAACAAAGAGATGCAAGTAAAACAGATTTTCTGTCATTTCCTAAGACAAAATAACTGGCATATGCAGTATAGTCTACTGGTCAAGCAAACGGGGACAGTGTCCAACTTAGAGGTCCTTAAAGTACAGTGATTCTTTCCCAGAGATGTTCAATCACACAACAGGCATGTATTTAATAGATTAAAGGTAATATGCAGCAAGGGTCTTCATGATAAATATGCTTAAACTAAACACTGACACTGTTCTCATTAGACTTGAAGGTGAAGGGCCTTGTGGCAGAGCTACTGCAATATCGAGGTTGGCTGTAGTGACCACAGGCTGTTAAACACTGACACAATTCTCAGTAAACTTGAAGGTGTAGGGCTTTGTGGCAGACCTCCTGCAATATCGAGGTCAGATGTAGTGACTGCAGGCTCTGCTCTATGAAGAAAGATAGTGACTGGGTGTAAGAGGAAACAACACTATTAAACAATAACATTTAAATGAAAAGTAATAGCACAAAGGTAAACTATAAGTTGATATGTGCAATGTAAAATTAGGTACACAGCATGGCCTTAATAAAACAGAAAAAAAAAATAGATTAAAGGTAGTGTAAGAATACTGTAAGTCCATAAATATCTACTGATTATAAGTTTTAGAAATATCTGGCCTACTTAACTTCACAATTGCTGTTTTAACACCATGAAGGAAAAGTGGAAGGATCCCAGGGCAAGCTGACACCAAATGTCACCAACAACTGTACTCAGAGCAGCAGAAACTGACAGTCAGAACAGTAAGTAGAAGTAGTATATTGCAAAAATAGAAAAACGCTAATAAACACAAGGCTTCCAAAACACTCACGTAGGTATGCAAGGTAATCAGTTTAAAGTCCATGTGTAATTTTAACAAGGTATAGTTTATTACTACTAAAAAAAAACACCAAAGTTCTATGTTCTAACTGTGTAACTAAGGAAATTCATTGATAAAACTATATCATGTAGGCAGTCGAGATAGCTGAATATGCCTGAAAGCACCTAAGAGGGCTCCAGAGGCCAAGGCAAACACAAATAAGATTGTCCAAACAGTTTACAAAGTGTAAAAAAAGCAAACTAAATAGTTCAAACAAAAAGAAGATTGTCAACAACTTATAGTCTTAACACTCAGCACAACACATCTCTCTCTCTCTTTCCCATTTATGCACCATGTGATGCACTGGGCAATGAGCACCTTTCAGCACTTGTTTCTGTAGCAGTTACTGGTTTTATGGGCTCAGGTTGCTATCCCAAGGCCTGATCCTTCACACAGAGGGTACAGTACAACACGTAGCTTTGAAATAAATCTACTGCAATCTCACAGAGGAAAAAAGCCAGTATGTGCAATGTGCAATATATGTGTTGTGTGTGTGTTTATATATATATATATATATATATATATATATATATATATATATATATATATATATATATTACATTGGTATATTAATGCACAAAAGGTCAAAGGATAATCAAAGTACACAGTTATATTTATTTAGTTGTTTGTTTTATGATAAAGCAAAAGGCAGTAGTGTGCTGTCAGTTTTCAGCAGCTGCACAGCCAAGTGCAGCAAAATAGCTTTCTAAATAAAAGAAAAACTTAGTCCATTTCTTTTTTTGTTTTTTTTTTTTTGCTTTTTTTTTCATATGTCCCAGGGATTCCACTATCAGGGCATCAGTTACTTCCACAGCAGTTCAGCAATTCCTTCCTGGGTTTTGGTAAAGGATAGGAACTAAAGTCCATAGTATGCAAATGTTCTTCTGTAAAATCTCTGGATTCATTCACAGGAAGATGTCCAAGTCTTCTGACAACAGTTCTCAACGATTCTTCCTTACTTACTTACTTCAGTAAATATCTTGGGATCTTGCTCATAAATAAAGATAGAGGGGATCAGAAGATCTTCTTACAGATGAATATAGTGAGGGTTGTACCGCATGAGTTGTAAAGTAGTGAAGGGGTGAAGGGAGAGCTTAGTTTAGGATTCAGCTCACAATTTACTCATCAATATACTTTACTTCACCTATGGTCATGAGGTTTGGGTAGAGGCCAAGAAGTTCAAATCGTGGTTACAGCTGTCAGAAATGAGGTGTCTTTGCAGGAGTGTGGAGCTTGTAATCATTTGTACAGCAATCTTCACATCCCCTAAATTTTCATTCGTGACCAAGACCCCAGGATACTTCAACTCCTCCACATAACTTAGCTGCGGCCCCCATGTGAAAAGGCACTCCATTCTTTTCCTGGAGAGAACAATAATCTTTGATTCAGAAGCACTGGTTTTCATCCCATCTGCTTCACACTCAGCAATAAACAGCAGTAAACTACTGCAGCACATGCTAGAGATAAAGGTCAGTTATCAGCTGCAAACAACAAACACAGCACCCTCACATCCCCATGCTGGATACTATCCAAACCTCAGACATGCCTTGATATCTTGCCCATGAAAACCACAAACAGGAAGGAGACAAAATATGTCAGTGGTGGAGTCTTATACCCACCATGAATGCACTTGACTTAATGCTGAGAATGTCAACACAATTCTCAGTCCTTAGATATGGGGCACAACTGACATACTGCAGTGGATTCTGGGGTATCTTATTGCTGTAACTCTTCATATAAAAGATTCCAGGTTACATGGTCAAATGCTTTCTGCATATCTAAAAGAACACGTAAACAGTACTGGTCACTGCTCATGACCCCTCAATTAGCTACAAAAGGACAAATAGTTGAAACAGTGCTCTGTAATCAGGGCACAATCCACATTGCTTCTGCAGAATCAGAGTCTGTACTACGGGAATACGTCTCCTTTCCAGTGCCCTGTCAAATGCTTTTCTACGTAAGTAGAGTGATGCGATTATGCTATAATACACTCACATTCCTGTTCTGTTTTGAAAATGTAAAGCACTTGCCATTTTTCTAGTTCAGATATACTGAACACGCAACACTGAAAAAATGCAATAGTCCTACAACTCCAACAATGTGTGGTGCCTTCAGCATTTCTATACATATCTCATAAACTTCTAGAGTCTAGCCTCAGTAGAACTGATTAAATTGCTGCAGCAACCTCATCTGCTGAGATGAAACTACTGTAATTCCATAATCAGCTTCTGGCATTGTTTTCCCTGCCTCCTCAGGAAAGGGCATGTTTACTGGTTGCAGGAAGTCCTCACAGTATTGCTTCAGCCTCTCTACAATGTCCCCACTTGAGGATATAGTTTCTCCACCCTCAATGACCACTTAATCACAATATGTTTTGCAAAGACCTCTTTGAGGGTGTCCAGAAGTCACTCTCTATGATCTTAGTAAACCCATCCCACCCCAGGGCACTTTTAATGCCCTCCTGGCTTGTTAATACTTTTCAATCAAATCTGGAGACCCCCCAGTGACATTGCAAGTAGAGCTACTTTGTCTAATCCAATGACTTATCTTACTGTGGTATCCATCACCAAGTCCTATGATTACTACAGTGACAATAGTACTACAAAGCTCTTTGCTGTTGTCTTAACTGCTGAGGTCTTCCACAGTGCCTGTTTAGATTCTATATTCCCAGCTTCCATAGGCATATGAAAAAAACTCATCTGCAGATCAGGGTTGAACTCAGCCCACACATAAGCATCAGATAGGCATTCTTAGGACATCCTCATTAAACCTTTGCATTTCTTGGATCTGTCCAGCTGCCACCATGACCATCTAACTCAATTCACCACCAAGTCATGATCAGCTGACAGCTCAGTACCTCTCCTGACACAAATATCCAGAACATATGGGCTCCATCCAAATGATATGACTATAAAGCCAGCTCTGGTGGCATAAAGAGATATAATCCTGACCACAACCCAAGTGACTCAAGATCAGTTAATGGTTTGGACTCTTGATAGAGCTGGCAGGGGAGAATGGGCATATCTATCCTGGGATAGACAGGGTGGCCCAGGTCCACCCAGTGTCATATAAGAGGGATGTTGCAAGTGATGGTACTTGGGGAGTGGAAATTTGGTAACCAAGCCACTTCAGTGGTAGCCCTTACCAATAGAGTACAGGAATGTGCATCATTATTAGGTAAGGCACTATGGTCCCTACAGATGCAGGTGATCCACCACAGAATTACAGAGTTTAAATAAAATGTACCATCATTGCACAAACCACCAGTGAGGCCACCAGCATGATGGCCTACTTGAACCATTATTCCTCAGAGGGGAATAAATAAGATTGGGGAACAAGCAGCAATGGCTGATGGGAGAGACTTGATGGTGAGTACACAGAAAAAAATACTGAGTATTTCGATTGTAAATATAGTGAATTAAATATATGCAGTTTAACAGACCTTGCTATAATCAAAGCAGAGGGAATGTGTGTGTGTGTGTGTGTGTGTGTGTGTGTGTGTGTGTGTGTGTGTGTGTGTGTGTGTGTGTGTGCCAGAAAGAGTGAGAGAGATTGAGATGGTGCAGGGATTATGGTGTTTTCATTTTATGCTCATATGTCATAGAAAAAGGAAAGAAGTAAGTATTATTCTAATTTTACAATATTATGGGTAGGGTGTACTATTTAGTAACTGATTTGTATCAGTAGGTAACTGTGTATGTTTTTTTGTCTAAGCAATTACAGGTACCTCACAATTACAGATAGGTACCTCACAATTACCGATAGTATGCACATATTGAAAAAAGTAAACAGTGAATGTTCATAAGCCAATTTATTTGACCACATTGGGTCTATATCACTGTCAATCAAGGTAAGCACAAACTTGTAACAACACAAAAAAAGGATGGTGAAGCAATGAACCCAAAGGAAACCAGTTTATTTAGCGCTTTCGTCCACTCAATACACAGGACTTCATCAGAATAAAATACCACATCCCACTACAAGCTTATATACATACAAAACAGCCTTAATAAATGCCCAATTAAAACATATTGTTAATTATTAAAGCAACAGTCCATTTCCCCACTCAAATATATACACACATATACAACTATAATATAAAACTCTACTTATACTAATGCATTTTATAAAAATATGATTAATAAAAATAAGTTCAAATATACATAGCAGCCTTTAATTTTAATACACTAGAAATGGAAATATATTCATTTATACCGGGAAAGCAGTTGGTTCTAATTATCAATTGCCGTTTACATTCCAAAAATTCTAGGAAGTCCTCCAGCGGACCTCCTCTCTGGCCCAAGTCTGCCCTATCAATAACACAAAATCTGAACCTAGGTCCAGCATTCTGTGCTAGATGTTTATATAAAGAATTCCTTTTATCTTTCTTTATAATATCATAGTTGTGTTGGTAAACTCTTTTCCGCAAACTTAACTTAGTTTTACCTATATAGAATGCGGAACAACATAAACACTGGGCTAAATATACCACCATTTGGCTCCCACAATAAGACCTACAATGAAGTTTAATTGTCCCATATCCTTCCACTATCGCTTCTTGACATTCAAGGATATATAGGACACTGTGAACAGTGGCCACACTTCACCATTTTACCAGACCCTTCCACTCTCAAAGGCCTCTCAAGTAGAGTCTTAAAACACACATCCTTCTTACAAACCAACAATGGATTTTCACGCACATATTTCACATATTCCGGATCCATCCCAAAAATTTTCCAATTAGATTCAACTATTGCCCTAAGCTCATAAAAATTAGCATTAAATGTAATAACCATAGACCTGTTGAATGTCGTGCATTGATCTTGTATATTGCTTAAGGCTGCTGGAGTATTGCAACCTGTACCTAAAAGAGGGACAAAATGTCCTGTTTCTCTTTTCACCCTCACCTCACTAAACATGTTTAATAAAAAATTCTAAGGATATCCCCTCACTTTAAACATATTAAACAATTTATCATACTCTTTATTAAATTCCTCTTCCCTAGTAATCATCCTAGCCAACCTCACACACTGTCCTGAGTTTGCTTTATACAGATGCTTATGAAGAAATTTCTGTTAATCAGCTGAATATAACATAGATGAACATCGACCTTATTTAGACGATATGTTGCTTAATGGTGAGATTACCAAGGAGATCTTTGATTATGTCATGGTCCATAACCCTAAAATCCCCACCATTTTTGGTATTCCTAAGATTCATAAAAGTTTCACTGATCCACTAATGCATCCTATAGTAGATGTTAAAGCATCTAATACATTCTTTTTAGCCACATTTTTGGACATTGGTTTGAAGAATATTTTTGTTAATAACCCCTGCATTTTGAGGGACTCATGGGATTTTTTGAGTAAAATATCTGACAATTTATGTGACAATTTGATATGGATATACAGGATTTATATTCTTTTATCCCACACGATATAGGGATGGACTGGTTTAATGATTATTTAGTCTTTCATGCAGGTATTGACAAGAATAAAGCTGAGATAATGAGGAACTTTATGACAACGGTATTCGAGAATAACGTTTTAGTATTTGAAAACCAATTGTTCAGACAAAAGAAAGGGGTAGCTATAGGGGCAGTTTGTGCCCCATGTTTGCAAATGTAGTACTTTCATTTTGGGAACTAACCTACGTAGTTAATTCCATGTTTAGCGATTTCTAGGTACTGTATGGAAGATTTCTTGATGATATGATATTCTTGTGGCAGAGTTTAAATGAATTTTATGACTATTTACATTCCACTATAGATTTTCTTAAGTTTACTATGGATGTACAAGGTAATTAATTTAATTTCTTAGACCTTACTATTCGAATTAACAGGTGAAAGAATTGTTTCAAATCTACATTTTACCATAAACCGACCTATTCAAATACTTTTCTCCATTTTGATACCATGCTAAGGATTTCCTAGCTGAAAAGGATAAGGCTGCAAATAGAAAATTCAGCACCAACCTATTCATCCAGAGGCTCTTGTTGATACAGGGACAGTGACACCAGCATGGCATGCTAGCAGACCATGATTTTTAAGTCCTCCTAATATTATCCTTTCATTCCTATGATTCAAACAGTTCCTAAGCAGAAAGCTTTCTCTGTATTTGTTTGTAAATGTTTGTGAGGCATTCTTTTAAGATGCAACTGAGATCATTGCATCTAAAGACATTCAATTCCATCTGCTGCCAGATGCATTTTGCAGAATGTTGGGAAATAATTTAATATCAAGTCATTTTGGCTGAACCAAAAAAGATATAACACATAGTTGTTAGTCAGAAATGCACCTCAGAGTTCTGATCAGTCGGATTCTAAATGCATTTTTTACATCTGTTAGACCCGGGTATCATTTTCTATACTCACACATAGAAACTGTGTGACTATTCTAGAAGGTTCTCATAACACAGAGAGAGGGTTTATGTGTCAGTGTTAAAATATATCATTGTATATGGCGGGAATCCATCCAAAGGAAATAAGGAAAATGAAAAGAAAGAAACAAAGACCGTGCTTGGCATTTTTGTGTGCATCATTATGTGCAGATTTGAAACCTGGTTTATGTGTTAATGTTAAAAATAGATCATTGTATATGGTGGGAATCCATACATAGGGAATAAGCAAAGAAAATGAACAGAAATAAAGAGTATGCTCGGCATATTTTGTGTGCATCATGATATGCAGATTTGGCACGTCTCCCTAATTTCTTCAGTATTCTCTATGCACCTGTCCTTTTTTAATAGAATTTTAGCCCTTAATGATGCAGATTATATTAGCCCTTAGCTATGCAGTTGCTGTGTTCTACAGGAAAGTGGGTTTTTCAAGCATGAGAATGCTGACTAAACATCATTTCAGACATCGGGGAGTGTACTTCCTAGTTTTCATTCATGAGGGAATTTGTGGTTACTTCTGTTTTCCCTAGGAGTTTTTATATTTCATTGTTTTGTAACAAAGCATTTCCTTTTAGTAAGTGAATGTGTGCAACTGAAAAAGGAATTTGCATAAGTTCCTATCAAGGAAACACCTCCCCATCTTCAAATTCATTTCTACAAAATGAACAGAAGCCAGAATTATGTTTTTTCAAACACCTTCTACTAATCATTGTACCTTAAGAAAAAACAGAGTGATTTACAATGACAGAAAGGGATACCTGTAATTTCCAGTATCTGCAGGTAATTGTTGGTGTTAATATTACATATTTAATTATGCAGCCCTGGTAATCTATTTTTTTCTGCTTTAAATGTTAGAAGTATAAAAAATAAAACTTCTGAGCTACATGCCTGGATTACCCAGTAAAAGCCTGATGTTCTCACTGTAACTTAAACTTGGTTTAAACCCAGCATAAACAACTCTGAAATTACATGTCCCAGATATAATATCATTCATACTGACCATACAAAGAGTAAAAGTGGTGGTTTGCGTTAATATTTCCCAACAACTACTACATTTCCCCTACCAATACCAAAATTATTACTTTCCTGAAAATAAACAATTATAAACAAATATGTATTATTATCCTATACAGCCCTCTTGGTGAAAATACAGCTATAATGGAAGATACCCTTCATTGGATATCCGTAACAATTTTACAAGAAAAAACACTACTAGGTGATGTGAATGTCAGCTGCTTGTACATAAACTCTAACCCCATGGTTTCACTCAACTAATTAATAGCCTCACACATTATAGCAAGACATCAAAATCCCTATTAGACTGGATCCTAGTATCATATTCTAGGAAATACATCACCTCAGGTACAATGTCTGACTGCCTCAGTGATCATTTCCCAGTCTGTACAACCTGACATCGCACACATCCACTTAAACAGCATGTTTATAAAGTAACACACAGTCTTTCCAAGTTTAACCCATAAATGTTTATTACTAGCCTATTATCTGTAACTGAAACATCTAACATTCTCTCCTTAGATGATGCTGTAAATGAATTCAGTACAACATTCCTGAATATCCTAAATAGCTTTCCACCTACTAGAAGAAGAAGACTAAACCAAATAATGCAATTTGTTTATCTGAAGAGAGTAAAATACTAATGCAGGATAGAGAAAAGGCATGGACAGACTGACATCAATATAAAACACCACAATATCTTGAAAATTTCACAATTCTTTGCATTTGTACTAAAAACAAATTAATGAAGACAAAAACTGTACTGTAATAATGTTAAGAATAATGGTAAACACAAGCCTAAAAAACTCTGGCAACCCAGCCAAATATTCAACCCTAACCCTTCTCACAGTAACTCATCACTAGAAACCACAATACAGTTCAACTTTTATTTCACAGATAGTATGACATCTCCAGTCAAGGATTCCCCATCTAATCTCAACCTCGCCCAACAGCCCTGTATCACCACATCCAATTTGACGTTCAAAATATTGCCCACATCCTATATAAAATTACTCTTAAACAAACTCAAACCATGCTGATGATCTTCTGAGCAAGTACCTTAAGTAGCAGTCAGTAGCATTACCTATACTGTCTCAATCCTTATCAGTAGGTCAGTCCAGGAATTCTACATTCTCTCTCTCTGGAAAATGTCACACAATACTCCACTGCACAAAGAAGGAAATTCAACAGACATTACTAACATTAGACTTATAGCAAGCTTATCCCCTCTTTCCATTATACTTGAAAAATTGTATTCAAAAACAATTGCTAAACTATCTCCTGCAGGAAGAACTCCTATCCCCCACACAACATGGCTTCCGTCCTTCCCATAGTGCTAATTCTGCATTTCTAACCTATATAGATACTGTCAGTAAAGATAGAGATAATAGCCAACTAGTCTCCTCCTTATTTTTAGTCTTGTCTAGAGCCTTCAACACAGTTTGTCACAGCAAGCTTCTACTTCAAATGTCCTCTCAGCCCACCCATCATAAGATTGCTTAACCTGCCAAATACTACTTTCATATTAAATGGTCTCACACAGTAGTCTGTGGTCCCAGTAGTCTGATAAACAAGTGTTATATGCTGGTAACAATATTAACATAACAGTATAGCATGCTATAGGTTTCTACCTTCTCCATACACAAGCCTGTGCAATATGCAAATATGTGTTGATATTTTCTAGAACCCTTTCTCTTCTCACCTGCCCATCAGTCTCCATTCTTTTGCATGAGATGTAAATACAGCTACTGCCTAACAAGTAATAGGGCTGACCAGAGGGAAGGGGTGGAATAGAAAAAAAGAAGACAATTGTCATGGGAAACCTGAATTTTCCAGGAACAGATAAATTCTGATATCTAGTGTAGTGACAGCCAACGGAAGTCTTGGATATCAATCATCTGATGGATGGCTTTACCAGAAAGAATGGAAATCTGGATACGGTCCTGAGCAGTGCAGAAGGTAGCTTGGAAATAAGGTTAAGGCACTGTCATCTAGCAGTGATCATAGCACTGCATGATTTAGATGTGAGAGGAGGGAGGCAAAGAAAATTAATGATGAAGACGATGGTGATGTGGGATTTTAGAGGTATGGATTATGCTGTGTTGAGTGATCAAGCCAAGAATGAGTTAGGACACTGGGAAGCAAAAAGAAGGAAGGAATCAGACAGTTATGGAATAGTCAGAGCTGTGGACAAGGCTGTGGATCCATCTTAAAACTTACCTTCTTTAAAGAATTGAGATATCATTTTTGAAATGTTCTTCTATGCTAACGGAAGGCTGATGGATAAAAATAAATATTATCATTTAAATACTCACATATTTATTTATCACATTTTTTTATGAATGAATGGCTTAATAGGGTATATAGAGTCAGGCTTTGAGGTAGCTTAGCGTGGAACTGAACAGTAAGCAGTACAGATTGTGGTATACTCTTCTGCTTATACCATGTTGTATTGCATTATTCATCTTTGTGAAGGAGCAGGTAGCTGGATCATCTTCTGGCTGGCATTATTCATCTTTGTGAAGGAGCAGGTAGCTGGATCATCTTCTGGCTGTCATACCTACTTGGATGAGTTTACCTCCTATGTCAGGTTGGTGAATGCTTAAGAACACAATCTGCTTTAGACACTGAAAGACTTATGTCACCTAACCTGGCCCTTTTGTAGGTATTACCCTGAGAATTTTAGTTTTTGATAATATGGAGGGAGAAGTTGTCCAACTAATAGCAATAGTATTTCCGCTGAAACTAGGATAAATAAGAAAATTAAATGGAAATACCTCCAGTTACCACTGAAAGAGTTCCTGAGGCAGTAATAAGTAGAAGTTAATTTTGACAGTTTGTTAGACTTTGGGCTGAAGAACTGTAAGACAGAAGAAAGTCTGGTTGCTCAGATACACCCTTTGCAAATATGTGACTTAATTGGTCTACATCTTTACCAGGCAATCCTGATGTTATGAAAGGATTTATACTGATTTCTCACTGTAGGATCATTCTGATCCAGGTGTCATTGGCTAATCCAAGCAGATGACTATGGAGGAGGGATTATTTATCAGATGTGCAAGTCTGATGCCATATGCAAGACATTTCATATGCAATGGACATCATCAAATGACTATGTACTAGAAAGATTGGTTAGATGATCAAATAAAGTTCTAGATCATTCCCAGTATCACACTCTGCAGTGCCTGCTGCTTACCTCTGACCCTCTGAGTAACAGGGACTGGAACAGGGAGATAGTTATAACAGTGAGTGCAAACAGTATGCTAGAAAAACTGGTATCACTGAAGGAAACCAGGACTCAGAAACAGATGTAAAAATATTAATTCATTCCGTTATGAAAGTTAGGTATTCCTACACTGCTAAATATTGGGTTTTTATGCAACCAAAATAATTTGTGTCACTTTCTGTTCTTCAAATAATTTATCCAACAGCAAAGAAAGCATGCTTATACAAGGTACAACCTTGCCAAGAAACTACTCCTCTGGTAAATTAACTCAAAATTCATAGTCTGGCTGTAAACTCTTCCAATGGTCTCTCTCTCTCTCTGTCCACATTTGAGACATTTTTGTGAACACTGATGAAACGTAACATATTACATCTACTTAGTTCACAATTACCCAGCTCTCTGCCAACCTTGACATGAGCCAGGAAGCAAAAAAGCAAAGTTATCAAGCTAGTTAGACTTTTTCTAAGAAAAATGTTCCATGTGTGTGTTTTATCATACCTCAACATAGCATTAGGTTTTCAGCACACTGTGTCCCAAAATGTTTCATTTACTAGGGTTGTTTATCAAGTATATGGTTAAAGCTAGAAACATTTATTAAGTTGACTACACTTTAACCATAAACCAATGGATAAGTAAAACACTTTATTCAAATTGAAAGCAATGCTGTATTGCCAGGTGCAGAGAGATCAAATGAGCAAACATTTAAACAATATACTGAGAGACTATGCAAAATCCAATTATCCTGCTAATGGAACTACATCCAACTGCTGCATGAGTATACCCTTAAAAACAAGATATATTGCTTAACCAGGGTAAGGGACAGAAACAATGAAAAGATAAGAAGAAGAAACTGTAGGAAGGACAACACAAGAAAGTATCCTGATTCAAGAAGAAGACGAAAGGAGTCACTATTTGTCATAAAAAGCTAACTGTGTTCGACTGTGACTGAGCTAATCAACAAAGTTTTAAGACCAATAGTTTCTTTGTTTTTTATTGTTTTATGTGAAAAACAATGCAGACATGACTCTTTATTAAATTTTGAGCCCAGCCAGGTCAGCAAAATATAAATGATAATAAATGTAGTGACAAATAAATGCCACAGTATCTCCAAGCATTCTTCTTTTCCAAAATGTTGGCATCACAGTGGTAGTGCTGGTGGCAGAAATAGTTATGATCATGATTATAGCCTTGCAATTAAGGCGACAGGTAACAGTTCCAGTTAAGGATTATTAAACTGACACATCCTTATGCCCAAAAGGTCTCGAAGTGGTGCACACAGACTCTCTTATCGAAATGGCTATGTTTCTTCATCTCCAAATTAATATGAAAATATTGTAATAATGCTTTACAGGTTATCTAATAAAACATACACACAATCAATCCTTGAGAACAGTTCTTTTGAGAAATTCATCTATTTTTGCAGGTGTCACAGATTTTAGATTTTTCAGATATCTGATTATAACAGTGTACACACATTTATGAATATAGAAATTATTTTAGAATAATTTTATATTATCAATAATACTATTGTCAATTTAAAATTTATGAAAATCCCATGAATGTAAAATCAGCAAGCTACCCATTGTACGTATTTTAATATTAAAAGTGAATGAGCTTCAATACCAGTTATTTGTGGAGACTGAACCTGAGGGCACTGTTAAAGAATGGGATGATTCAGTGTGCTGCAATAATTCCTCACGTGCCTTGGAGCTGGATCTCTACTTGCCTAAAGAGATCGACTCTGACAATAAATACTTCCAGTGTTAAAGAAATTGCTTAAAAGGTAGTCTGGCAGCCTATATTCATGACCAGGAATGCCTAAGATCGGGTCCAACAGCCTAACACCCATCTGTGGCTACAGAACTGGGGAAGGTTCCCAGTGACTCTAGGAAGCTATTCTCTTCCTTATAAATCACTGATATTATGAATAGAAAAGAAGAGGCAAAAATTAGGATAGGAACCTTAATAAGGCATCTGACACAATTGGACATGAAATCTTATGGGTAATAATGAAAGAATATAATACAAGTGAGAAAGTTATGAAATTATGTATGTCAGCTTATAGTAATAATAAAGTAAAAATACTTGTAAATTGCTGGTTAAACCAAGAGGTGTACATACGAAGAGTGGTATTAGGCAGGGATGTCCAATGAGCTTTATATTATTTGCATTAGTTATGAATGTGATAGTATGTGAAATAAATTACAAAATGAAGGAGCCAGGTATATAACACTTGAAGGGTTAAGAATTCCAATTCTGTTGACGTATGGAGAGGACATTGTGAAAAACAAAATTTGAATAAAAGAAATAATGTGCACAAATAAGTACCGATAGGTGATAGAGATGGCTTTAAATAAAGTGAAAAGTAAAAGTTTAGGTGATGCAGTTGTGACGTCCCTCCTCTGTGCCAGTAATCAAGGATCCTCAGTTCTCACAACTGACACCAGTGGTGAATGTTCACTTAGGGCAAAAATGGATACACACAGTATTTTCAGATGCAGCTCTCTGCACCAAGGATAATTTCCCTTAAGAGCACACAGGGAGCACACTCCAGACCTGGGTCTGGGTTTCCTCTCCAGGCCTCAAATAAGGCTTCACCTTTCTCTCTGCAGAAAACCGTGCAATGTATCCCTGTGCCAGGTAGCTGAAACACATCCTGTTTGAGATTTGATTTTCATACACACACACATAAACACACACATATGGGAAAGGCTGGCACAGATTTACTAGCTATGCCACCTCCACCGAGACTATCATGTAGATTCACTGCCACCAGCCAGCTACTTTAAGGTCTTACTAGGGTACCCAGTTATTCTAAGTAAGACTAATAGAAATAGTAGTGTTTCCAAGTACCAAGGATATTTACACCTCCAGGCTAACTGCCCAACACAATGTATCTGAAATTCTCCAGGTGCAGCTAACACTAGGTAAGACTGCAGTCCAAATTGTAGCTTGCTACAGATCCTCCACCATGCCCCAAGATTCTCATTACACCTTTCTAAACATACTATAAAATATTAAGATACAACCAAACACCCTAATACTGGGTGATTTCAACTACCCTGCCACTAACTGGAAAAACTACTCTGGTACCAACACCTTTTCCCAATGGTTCTTGGAATTCATAAATTCCAATGCCCTGGATCAACAAATCCATTGTCCCACCAGGGGCTCCAATATCCTAGACCTGGTCATTACCAATGTGATGATTGGGGAGAGATGAGCGAAGGCTGCCAGCCTAGTTAAACAGAATTTGATACATAATTTTATCAACTGTATAAATAAATGTAAAATACAGGCTTGTGTTTTTAAATGAAAGAAAACACTGTGAAAATGTGAACTTCAAGATTGTTGCAACATTGCCATCTGCTGTATGGAAAACCAAGCCGGGCATTTCAAATGTGTCTTTTGAAATTGAAAAGATCTTATGAATCTCTTTAATGTTTTACAAGTCAGCCCCAGGCCGGCTGGATGAAGGTTTCATGCCTATTGTTTTAAGGCTAAAATTTATGGCCAGAATTTAGATGTGGAATGTGTTTTATTGCTCTGGTTTCTGCTAGCATATACATGTGAAATGTCTTCTATTGTTGTAAGTTTCTATGCAGGTGTTAGATTGCTAAATAATGCAATTTGTTTGCCTGGGAAAACCTAAGTGTCAAGAATGATGCAATTTGGGAAGGGACCCGGCAAACATGTTTGTTAGTAATGTTTAAATTCTATTTCTCACAAGAGACTGGGAGCATTTTGATCTGGGATATCCACTTATCAGCACTCTGCCTTGTGCTCACATGTAAGTTTTAGCACTGTGATATCTTGTAGGAATAGTTAAAGCTAGTAAAGATTAATTAGGTATTTTTTGTTTGAAATCAGACCTGTCCAACTGTATTATTTTAAGTTTCTGTGTGATCTGTGAACTCTTAGATATCTCTGTGGTGTAGTAGTTTTGTCTTGTGTTTTAATTATTTATTATTAAATATTTTTAAAACCTTCTACCTGTGGCTGATTTGTGTAGAGATATGCTTTAGAGTACATTATATATTTATAGAGGTTATTGTAATAGGCCACTCTAAAGTAAGCCTTGACTGTTAGTCATACTACCATTGGATATTAATATTGCACAGTAATAATTGGACACCCTTTTAAGGGCCTTTGAGTAGCTGATATTATTAACTGGGTGGTGGCAGTAATTACTACCGTGTAGTCTGGGTAAAGGGGCATAGTTGGAGAATCTGTGTCAGCCTTTCCCAGGAGTGTCTGTAAAGTTGTATAAATACTTATCTCAAAGTGTGTGTGTGTTGTGTCAGCTACTTGGCAGGGACATGAAGCACTGGTTGGACAGCGAGGGTACTGGAGGTTTTAGCTTGCCTAGTTAGGCTGAGACTTGGACCCTATAGCTGTGCCAGTGGGGAGTCTTATTGGGGACCTGGTGAGCAAGGGAGCAACCAGCCCCAGACTTACCGAGATCTGTGTGTGCACTTAAGGGAAATTGTACTTTACTGTGTGTATTAGTTATCCTTTTCTCTTCTATGAGACAACCTCCCTGGTGTTAGTGGTGAGGATTGAGGCTCCTTGATTGCTGGGCCAGGGCACAGTCATCACAACTAACATGGGAGATAGAAGCTCCACACCAGTGGTCACCCCCTCATTGGTCAGGTCTGACCAAAAGCTAGTCACCCTTGACATCCACATCCCACCCCCACCCCCCAGTAAGGAAACCTCCATAAAAAACTTTTCCAAAGCCAGCTTCATGCTACTCAAGTCAGAAGTGACAAACTTCATGACACCCATGCAGATGGGAGCTGAAAGTTTGACTGCTGAATCCTACACTAAGGCACTGTATGAGCACATCCACTCATGCATGAATCATGCCATCCCAAATAGAACCAAGACGCTCTCCTCCAAAAAAGGAAGCCAATCTGGTGGTCCCCTGCCATAAACAAACTATACAACAGAAGAAAGAAACTGTTGCGGAAAAGAGGAAAAAACCAGGATGCAGAAAACTCCCTTACCAGCCTCAGTAAGAACCTGAGATCCCTCATAAAAGCCTCAAAAGCTAGTTATGAAAATAAAATTGCTAAAGATTCCAAAGACAACCACAGGGCATTCTATAGTTATGTCAAGAATCTAAATGGCAATGCTCAGATCTGCTCTGAGCTACAGCAGAATGGCATTAAATATACTGATCCCAAGGATATTGTCAATATCCTGGCAAATCGATTTAGTGCCAACTTCACCCCCCTCTCAACCCCTAAAGGGCCCATCTCAATGACAAAAGATTGCCAAATTCTGGTAATCATGGCCATACAGATAAAAACCACACTCTCCAAAGTTAAGAATACAGCATCCATGGGACCAGATGACATCCCGGGCTATGTACTACATGAACTACAAAATGAACTGGCACCTCACCTAAGTGTCATGTTTAATCATAGCCTCACCTCAGGCTTCATGCCCACTGAGTGGTACACAGCTACAGTTATCCCACTCCACAAGGGGGATCCACCTTGGATCCTGGGAACTACCGTCCCATCAGTCTGATGAGCCTGATCTGCAAGAGCATGGAACACATTATCACGGAACTTATAAACAAAGACATTGGCAACATTCAAACACTGCACCCCACCCAGTTTGGGGTCGTGAAGGGCCAATCTTGTCTTCTGAACCTGATTGACTTCTTCGAGTCAGTCTCCAGAGCTATGGACGAGAGTAAGGCAGTCCACACAGCCTATCTGAACCTTGCCAAAGCCTTCAACACCATCCCCCATTCTGGAATCATAGATAAATTTACTTAACTGGGCATAAATCCCTACATCACTCGATGGGTTGTCATCTGGCTTACTGACAGAGCCCAGACTGTAAAAGTAGCTGACTTCAAATCCAGCTCCAGACAGGTGACAAGTGGAGTACCTCAGGGTGCAGTCCTGGGACTGCTCTTGTTTAGCATCTACTTCTCTAAAGTACAGGCCAACACTAAGGGACTCTGGCTAACAACGTTTGCAGATGACTGCAAACTGGGAGCCATTATTGTATCCCCAAATAATGTGGATATTCTACAAAAGGGCCTTACAGAAACAGATGCTTGGTGCCAAAGCCATGGGTTCAAGCTTAATGTCAAGAAATGTATAGGTATCCCCTTTGGAAAAAAACATGTACCCATGAATTACCACATAGGTGTCAGTACACTAAACACTGAAAGTGTGATGAGAGACTTAGGGACATAGGTGGACAGTGGTCTCATCTTCGATAACCATATCACCACAACAGTCAGGAAATCCTTCTATGTGGCACACCTCATCACTAAGGGCTTCGCATCCAGAAAAAAGGAGGTCATTGTCCCACTGTACTCATCCCTCATTAAACCCATTATAGAGTACAATGCCCCATTTGGTATGTACCTCACAAGACATCTGCAACAGCTGGACAGGCCGAAGAATTACGTCACCTAAAAGAATCACAGGCCTAAAGCAGATGCCCTATGCTGACCATCTAAAAAGACTCCAGCTATACTCTGTGGTATATTGTCTACTCAGAGGTGATCTCTGCTTAACATACAAGGCCATGTCAAACCCTGAGCTGTTGGACATGCTCCACTTAAAGAAATCCCAATCCCTCAGAGCCATACGCTCCAGGGATCTAAACCTTGTCATCACAATGAACACAACATGCTGGAGGGATAGGTTACTGACCCAGAGACTCCCCATACTCTGGGCTAGACTGCCCATACATGTCAAGCAGAGCGCCTCCTTGGCCCTCTTCAAAAGGAACCTTGATGATTGGATGAGAGATAGGAAATTCACCTCGGGGATCACATCGGTCACCCTGCTAGACAGGGGTCCAGGGAAGTAAATATTGTGGGAAGAAATATCCAGGGAATTGTTATGGCTAGGCTTGTATAGGCCCTAGGGCCAATAGTCTAGTACCAACCTATGAAGCCCGCAGTGACACCAAATAAAAGCAATTACTCACCAAAGTTAAACTTTCTTCTAAAACAGCAGCCAGTATGAAAGTTATAGATATATTTAATAATAAATAATAAAATAGAAAACATGGAAATACTGAATGTCTGTTTACAATAAACACCACAGTTTCAATTTAAAAGAAATATAAAAATAACACATTGTCAGATGGGGAGTGTGACTGAGCCAAGCACATACACCAAATGTCTGAACCTGTGGTTCCTCTCATACTGAGCAGGATTACTATCGTAACAACACATCATCAGTAGGGTAAAACTAACCTGTCTCATGATGGTCTAACCCCAGCTCACATTCCCTATTATTAGGTGAACAATCCACTTTCAGATAGAAAGGTTCAGACAGATACAGAAAAACAATATTTAACTAGTCCAAAAGACTTCCAAAAATCCACAAGGTAAACCAAGGCAGATGCGATAAAAAACAGTTTAATGAATGGTAAGCGCTTTCATGCTCTCCTGCGCACTTCTTCAGACCATATAAAAATACAAATTCTCATACACTGCTTATAAAATACATAGCATTTCAAACTAACCTATCACAGAATAAAATCACTTAAATAGTCTCCGCCTTTAAAGAAAAGGTTTTAAAGGGATAGAGGTATTCAAACCTGGTGGTGTGTTGCTGTGTAGCCTAATGATCCAACTGCTCTCTTGCTGTTCTAGAATGTTATTAAGATCTCCCAGTCTTTCGCCAGGCTGAAGTTGTTCTAAAACTCTAAATATAAAGGTATGTGTAGAGTCTGTGTCCCTCACTTGACAGGCTAGGGCATTTGTTAAGTCATTCTTCCTAATAGCTAATAAATGCTCACATATCCTTTCCTTTAATTGTCTCTTGGTCTTTCCTACATAGAAATTTCGACAAGATAAACAACTAGCTAAGTAGACCACACATGTACTACAGCAATTGGTATAAGAATTACTAGTGTATTTAAAATGTGTGGTTGGATGTATAAAACTAAACGCTGTATCTATAAATGAGTAATAATTGCATTTGCCACACATAGTGGTACATCCATTCTTTATAGAACTACGTGAATTGTTATATTTATAGCATAGCATCTGTTTAAGATTGCACTTGTTTTTAAGAGCAAGATTTGATCGTGGTCCTACAACCTGGCAAATTTTTTCATGTGACATAAGAATAGGCCGGTTTTTCTTGATGATGTCGCAAAAAGCTCTATGATCAATTAACTAGTCCCCTATATTTTCCTAACTGGCTGAAGAATTACTGTTCCTTGCTTACATGCTAGAGCGAATTGGTTGAGTGGTCTTGTTGTCAGTTCCAATAACAGAGTGCTGAGTATCTCTATCACATCTCTCACTAATATCTGAATATAATTTCAGAGCTGGCTATAGAATGACATCACATTTGGTCACCTGATTCTTTGGTTTCCACACTAACCCCCGACTAAAAGCTGAACCAGGATCTAGCACAGTTGTGTCAATGTATAGACTTAGGGTTATGCTAAGGCATCTGGAGACTATAAAACAATTCCAGCCCTTTCATCCCTCTTGTAGAAACCAGCCAGCCATTCTCTGACACACCAGGCCAGCAATTAGTTCACCGCTAAGGAAAATAAGAGCCTTTCTCAGACATTGTGTCTCTGGCTGCATTCAGGCCTGTGAGATAAAATCTTTATGGCCTAAACCAAGTCATTTAATTTCAGGCAGAATAATATATGTGTTACGGTGCCCTTGTAATAAATTTTATATAGGAGAAAGCAAGATGGCATTTAAAACTAGGCTTTTAGAACATGTAAAGGACATTAAGAATGAGAAAAAAAAGAAAGTCCTGTTGCAGTACATTTTAAAACTTTTCATAATAATGAAATTGGGGCGCTACAAGGTACTGGATTGGAAAAGATTGATATTTGTTGTTAAGATACATTGATTCCTAATAGACTTAATTCTGAGTACAGTTGGAGGTTTTAATTTAATGTGATTGAATAATTAATTGTTTAATTATTTTATTGAATAATAAGCATTTGTAAGTATATTTATGGTGCAGTCTTTGTGTATAGATTTACTCCTTGAATGCTTTTTAGCCAAAGGGCTAGAAAATAAAATTGTTTTAGATATCTGGCTGGGTGTTTTTTCTATAGGGGGTACACATTTTAAAATGAATGAAATTTCAGTTAGGTATAAAATTTGGGGTCTATATTATATTGTCGACAGCTCACAATGTTGACTCTGAATTGTTCTACACTAAAATGTCGAAATACAAAAATAGCGACCAGCCATATAACCAATTTCTTTCCAATAGAAAGAAATTGGTTGAACAAACATGAACGGCACACATAAACAACTATATTTAAGTGGGGGGCTGTGACCCCCACACCCCCCTAACTAAATATTTTAACTCCAAGATGCAGTACACACTAAGGGAAAGGGCAGGTGTCAGAGAACAGCCAATCAATTTCTTTCCATTGGAAAGAAATCAAGTAGTTGGCCGTTCGCTATTTTTGTATTTTGACATTTTGGTGTCGAACAATTCAGAGTCAACATTGTGAGCTTTCAACAATATGATATAGACCCTAAAATTTGGGAATAAAGAATGGGAAAAAACACAATAGAAGAAATAAAACAACTCTGTCTTTTTTGGATAACATATAAATTATCATTCGGACAAAAGGCTTATTTGATAAATTTAGTACTGATGGGGAAAATAGCATACTTTGCAAGTGTATTTGTGTTGTCAACAGTATTTGAAAATGAATTGTTGCTGATTTTTTTCATTTATATGGCGTTCTAGATTAAACACAGTAAAAACAGGAGTTTTGCATATAAATGAAGAAAAAGGAGCCTTGGGGTTAATTAATCCATTGGTATATGCTGTTTCATTAAATTTGTACAAAGTGTTAAAGTGGACAAATGAAAAATATGAGAGATTAGTAGTAAAATTCTACAAATATCAGTATGATAAATTTTGGGTATGGTAAAAATAGTAAAAGAGAAAAAGGGTATATAAATGAACAAATAAAATGTTTCCAAGAAAAAACATTTTTCTGAAAAATAAAAATTGATGATATTGAATAAGATAGAAAAGTATGGTATAAGAATGTAATGATAACACATTACTATGCAAAACCATGGGAAAATCTAACAGATGAAAAAAATTAAAACTATAAAAATAAGAAGCAAATGGTGCAATCAGAATATATAAATCACCAGAAAAAAGAAATATGCCATATACAAAGAAAAGTTACAGAATTTGCTTACATTGTCAAGAAGAATAAATTAGGGAACACATGCTTTTGAAATGTAAACAAATAAAAAAAGTTATGGGGAAAACTATGTAAAGAAGATTTTTTTAGAAGATATAAAAGAAGTGGATTAAATAAACATGGATATGATTAAATATGGATATTATAAGAAAATAAATAAAGAATATGTTAAAAGAATAGATAAAAAATATTTCATGTTTTTTGGGTTATATGAAATAAAAGAATAAATGAAATTATGTTTCATGTTAAATGGATTTTAGCAACAGTATTAAATAAAATCAGATGGTTATGGAAAAAGAGGGTGGATATAACAGGGATGAAAATTTAGTATGATTGTGTAAACAGATTTGTATATCAATATATTTGTACATTTGAAATATTTATAAATATGTAAACATTTTGTAAATAAGAGCTAATTTTGTACATAAATAAAGGACCCCTACTTTTTTTGAGATGAGGAAGAGAATCACTGTTTGGAACCAGTTGGTGGCGAGAGGGACTGCTACTGTAGTTCCAGGACCTCCAAGATGGATGAGACTGAAAAATATATGGAGAGAGGAGAAGGAATAAAATCTTACTGAAGGAAAGAGAAGGAGAGAAATAATTGTTACAGATTTGGAATTTGGAGGATTGGAGACACTAGAGTTGGTAAATGAACAAGTATGATATTGTAGACAGTATTATTTTGCCACTAGGGTTTGACATTAAAGACTTAATGGCATTAATTTATTTGGGAGTTGAACATTTCTGTGAAGTGACATTTGAAGGCTTTAATTTTCCGAAAAATTAAATATAGTAGCACTGTTGAAAGACTGTTTATTTCAGTGCATGTGACTACAACTAAAAAGAAAACAAATATACAGTTTAGGACTTCATATATGGATGAGCATGAGTTTATTTTTTTTTCTTTGACTATATAGTAAAGTAAATGAAGTTAAAAAATATGTCATGAAAGAAATGTATGGACTGGGGGTTGAGAAGTATGGATAAAAATGGCTGTTAAGGATGGGATAATTCAACATACTGAACCAGAGAGGTCGGACCACAAACATGTCTCCTTTGAAATTAAAATCAACTCAGTAACCCCAGCAAATCCTGTAACAGTTAGGAACTATTCCAAAGCAAACCAGATCCCATTAACTGATAGTTTGCCAAAATTCATTGCCCCCCATTCTAAATTCACAGCAACCTATGTGGAATTGTTCACTAAGACCATGTACAATCATGTAAATGCCTGTATATAGGCTGTTGTACCTACCAGAAGTAAGCCTTAAACAAACTCTTCAAAACAAACCACACTTGTGAAATCCTAAAATCAATACGGTATATAACAAAAGGAAACAAGTCATGGCTAAAATCAGGAAGTGCAACTCCAACAATGATAGGCGCTCTCTAATTAAACTAAACAGAAAACTAAGAAGACTGATTAAGCCCAACAGGGCCAATTATGAGGTAAAGATAGCCTTACAGGCTAAAGCAACAACAAGGCTGTCTAAAGCTATGTTCAAAACCTCAAAGGCAGCACACACTAGTGTGCCAAACTGCTAGACAGTTGTGTCAACCTCACTGAGCACAGTGATATAACAAATTGGCTGGTAGACAAATTGAACTCAAATTTTAACTCTCACCCCCAACCTTCCCCCATGAAATACCCACAAGCATAACCCCCCCACCCCAGCTATTAACAGGGAGCAGGTCCTGGGGTCATTTGCTAAGACCAAAAACACAGCCTCAATGGGCCACAACAATATCCTGGGCTGCCTCTTAAATAGCTTGAAACATGACCTCTCCGGACCACTTCAGCCACTTTTCAACTATAGCCAAAAAACAAGCTTTGTACTACTAGAATGGGGGACTGCAGTGGTTATCCTACTTCACAAGAGTGGACCACCAACTAACCCTGAAAACTGCAGACCTATTAGTCTGACTGTCTAATATGCAAAGCCATGGAACAAATTATCATGGAAATGATCAACAAAGACATAAGCAGCCTTCAGACAATAGACCCAGCCCAGTCTGACACTTTGTCAAGGGAAAGTCATGCCTACTAAACCTGGTGGACTTCTTTGAGAAGGTTACCAAGGCAAGGGATGAGGGGGAATGGTGCATACCACCTACATGGAACTGGCTAAGGTGTTTGATCCAATGCCCTACTCAAGTATAGTTGACAAACTCACTGAACTGGGCATAAACCTCTGTATAACTTGCTGGATTGATAAAAGGGGTACAACTAGCACCCTGAGGCAGTCGGGATTGGTGATACCATTTCCACATAGAGAACAGTCACCAGTGGGGTACCTCAGTGCTCTATGCTTGGACTGCTTCTACTTGGGATCAAATTCTCAGAGGTAAAGGCTAATGTCAAGGGCTTTTGGCCAATTACGTTCACAGATGACTGCAAATTGAGGGCTATCATGGAGTCCTCCCATGATACAAACATCTTACAAGAAGGTATAACACAAACAAGTGACTCATGCCAAAGTAACAAAGTAAAACTCAATGCCAAGAAATGGATTATAGTGCCGTTTGGGAAAACTGCCAACCAGGCTAATCACTCCATCAGCAAGTCACCCCTAAGAGTTGACCCACTAGTCAGGGATCTGGGAACATATGTAGACAGAAATCTGGCCTTTGACCAACATGTGGACAAAGAATTAAGAAAACATGCTATGTCACCCAGCTTATAAGTAAAGGCATGGCATCCAAGTCCAAGTAAGTCATAGGTCTCTTTATTCATCCATTATCAGACCCATCATTGAGTATAATGCCTCCTTTGGAATGTACCTGGCCAGACATATGCAACAGTTGGAATGCCCACAAAGGTTCTTTACCATGAGAATTCAGGGTATAAACACACTGTCTTATATGGATTATCTTAATTCCCTGTTTCTATATTCTGTCTTCTACAGATTACTGAGAGGCATTCTGTGCTTTGCATACAAGACATCCTCGGATCTAGTTCTGATGGACCTTTAACACATCCTCATAACAAACAGCATCAGAACCACTAGATTTAAGGGTTTAAATTTTGCTTGTGACATAATGAAACATGTTGGTGAGACAGATATGTGTCTCAGAGGATCCCCATGCCCTACAATAGGGTCCCCATCCATGTGAAGCAGAGTCCATCTCTAACCCTATTTAAGCATAACTTTGACCAATAGATGGGAAATCAGAAATTCACCCAGGGGCTGGCCCCTATGTCTCTTATAGACTGAGGCAGACAGTAATGCACAGACTAACATACCCCACCCATATAAACTCTACAAACTTCCTAACTAACAGATCTCCTCCTAATAAATGCCCATTATACATAGGGACTCAACTGGGTTGAATTCATGCTAAGGCTTATAAAGGCCCTGGTGGTTGTTAGTGCAGTATATACCTGTGAACATATAAACTACAACTATTAGTATTGTAAGGAAATGAATAAAGATTGAAAATAAATTTGTTTTGATATACTACATACCAGTCCTTCCAAGATTCCTGTACATTGAGTAACAGCTTAATTTTAGTTCTCTGGGTGTGAAAACAGCAATTCAGAACAGGCAACCAGTAAATTTCTATTTTTGAGTACATTTCAGTAACTGGCTTGTAAGTGCACTGCCTGGATGCCAGGAAAAAAGAAATTCAGAGAACCTGAAAGAAAATCAATCACAAAAGGTTAGGAAAAACACTGAGTGGGATGAATTCTGCAACTGTTCAGCAAAGAAACAGTGCAGGCTCCATCTTTGCTGCAAAACATGACTTACAGTAACCTAGAGGAAAAAAATCAAATGTACTCAAAGCTGATTAAAATAAACAAAACACTAATGGAGTATATCAACTCGAATAAAAGGATAGAAAAAAATGGAAGAAGCTTTAAATAGCTATTCAGATGAGGTGATAAAACTGCAAAAATGAGAGGATGAAATAAAGAAAAGGCTGGCTGAAAGTGAGACTGCTCAAGAAGAGATGTTTCAAAAATAATAGAATTAGAGGACAGAGCACTTAGGGAAAACCTGAGATTTTCTGCTGTAGCAGAAAAGCTTGTAGGAACAGACTGCATTAATTTTATGAAAGCACTAATAAGCAGCTGGACTGGTATTTCACAGCAAGAGTTGTTAATTAAAGGGGACGTCATATGTATGCTCCAAATCTGGCCATGAGAAAGCAACCTAGACCATTAATAGTAAAGATGCAGTCTTAGCAGAAGGAGTTGATTCTAACAAAACTGTGGCAGAAGGACAAAGTACTAAAAGTGGGAGACAGTAGAGTGTTTGTGGATAATGATTATGCACTATACACCAGGCAGAAGAGGAGTACATTTATTCCACTAATCAGGGAATGTCAAGAAGCAGGCATGAGATTCAAACTGCTATACCCAGCTATCTTCAGAATATTCTTTCCTGAAGGGACAAAATATTTTTTGATACAGAACATGCTAAGGAGGAAATACAAAAGTTTGTCCTTCAAAAAGTGAACTGTGAACAAATGGAGATATTGCTTCTTGTTCCTCTGGTAATAAAGACCAAAAAGAGACTGTGCGAGTGAAACATTTTTCAATGTTTCAACAGAAGGTGCTTGAGAGATAGAAAAAAGCACAAGAATTGAATAGAAGAAATGAGAGTACACTGGAAATGAAGCAAATACTTGATTTGGGAGATGGTAATAAACAGGAATAAAACCAGCAGCTAGGAAATTGACAAATAAATGTGGGATAACAATGCATTAATTATACTTGTGAAACATGACAGAACAAGAAAACCTGGAAGCATTGTACTTTTTTTACTTTAATAAAGTTGTAGGGGACTTTAAAGCATATGCCCTACTTCATGTCATTAATGTTAAGAGGAACACTTAGGAGAGGGTAAGAAGAGGGAGAGAGTTAACTCTATGTAAAACAAAAATGCTGTTCTTAAGAGTAATATTTTTACACTGTATGATATAATATACATGGTCCACGGTGGTACAGCAGTAGCGTTGTTACCTCACAGCAAGAGGTTCTCCCATTCGATTCTCGGCTTGGGAGTGCCTTCTGTGTGGAGTCTGCATGTCCTCCCTTTGGCTGGGTAGCATTCAAAAGACATACCTGCGTAAATGGGTGTGCCTTCGTTGAAGGTTGGGCGTCGAGCTGACACCTCGGTGTTTCATAAAAATCTACTGCCAATCATTAGCAGACCGGAGTTCCGCTGTGGCGACCCCTTACCAGGAAAAAAGCCGAAAGACAAACAACAACATGATATAATATGCATGCTATTTCTCCTTGTTCAGTTTTAAGAAATGTAGGCACTGCAGTATAGAAAAATATTTACTTATTTATTGACATTTGTTGATCGGGAAAGTCTGACTGGGTGAGGCGCTCATTTTCAGTGGAGGCCCGGGGAGAAAAGCTGCACAAACACATTATTATTGCACCACAGTATTTTACAAGAAATTACACAGTATTTTACAATAATTTACAGAAATTATAGTACAATACAGTACAATATATCATACTGAGAAACAAATTAATAAATTGTGAAAAGTTATACTAACAGAGAGAAATGGAGTAATTTACAAGATTATGTATACATACATATATATATATATATATATATATATATATATATATATATATTGTAAATATTGAAATAGGTTGAAAGTTAAGAAAGGGAAAAGATCACAAGAGGAGTAGTTTTAGGTTGAAAGTTAATAGAGGGAAAGTAACATTACTAGTGGGGTAGTTTTAAAAGAGGTGAGGGAATTAGAATGATAGGCTAGTGAGATTAGCAGTAAGAACAGAGTTGTTTAAAAGGCTTATAAATCAAAAAGAGTTTCCTGCTGGATGTAATGGGTTAAATTGGGGTAAGCTAGAGGAAAGCTCCAGGAGAGTATGATGATTTATCTATTTAGATAGATGCAGTGGCAGATTTTAGTATGTAGTAGGTAGTTCTTTAGGGTGAGTTTAAATTAGTTGAAGCAGCTAATGACATTTATGCTGGTTGGAAATGATTTCCATAGTTAAGAGACAGAGTATGAGTAAAGGCAGTGTCCAGCTCTTTTGTTTGGTACATAAACAGTTATGAGTTGTTTATTTTCAAATCAAATGGTTCTGGTGGGGCTATAGAGTATTAAAATGTTCTTAAGGGCAAGGCAGTTGTTTGGATTGTAGACAATTTTATGTGCTATGGACAGTTGAATGAGGTTAAGGTGTTATGGAAATTCCAGCCAGTTTAATTCTCTTAAGGCTTGGCAGTGATGAGAATGGTATGAGCTGGTTGTGGCAAATTTGGGGGTCTATATCGAATAATCGAAAAGTGAATTAATCGAATGGTATTTACATCAAAAATAACATTCAGTGAATTTGCTCTTGTGGGGGGTTGTGCCCCCCCCACACTAATTGTATATACCAACTCCGAGATCGCACTACAGTGTGGAAAGGGTAAATTTTCTGATCTTCACTGTACTGCGACCTCACTATTAACAGTTCTCTGAACGGTATTTTCAATGTAAATACCATTCGGTGAATTCACTTTTCGATTATTCAATATAGACCCAAATCTGGTGATTTTATGGTAGCAAGACTGGAGCTTGTTTTATAGAGATGAGTGCAGGTTAGCAAAAATGGGGACACCGTATAATAGGAAGGGGAGCAAGTAAGTATTGGTGAAAGCTTTTTTGGTGGTGCAGTCCATGAAATGTTTATGTCTGTATAAGGCTCCTAATTTGCAGTTTGTTTTTTAATGGCATTACCAATATGCTATTCAAATGTAAGTTTATTGTCAATGCTAATGCCTAATAGTTTAGCATGGGATACGGTTTCAATTTCTGTATTGTTTTGGGATAAAATACAAAAGTCAGGTGAGTGGGGTTTTGCTGCTTAGAGTAGAAGCTTAGTTTTTTTTTGGCATTAAGGAGTAGTTGTGATTCAGTTAAGCAGGCTTTGATTGCAGTGAAGGTATCTTGGGTTATTTGTTGGAGGTGTTGGACATTGTTTAAGGAGGAGATGATGGCAGTATCATCTGCATATTGGATAATAGAGTTAAGAGGAGAAGCAGTGTGAAGGTTGTTGGGAACTATATTAAAGAATAAAGGTCCAAGTATGGACCCTTGTGGTACTCCCATTTGGTTGGTTTGGTATTCTGATAGGGTAGTTTTCCATTTTATGCATTATTGCCTGTTTGTAAGGTAGCTATTAAACCATTGGTGGGTGAGAGGGATGCAGCCAATATTAGAAAGGTGTTGTAGAGGTTTTCTGTGTAATACTATATCAAGAACCTTTGATAGCTCCAGTAGTAGTACAGAAGTAATATTACCAGATTCAATGGATCTCTGTACAATATCCATAAAGGATGAAAGAAACCCAGATAGCAAATACAAATCCACAATCTAAATAAACTCAGTACATGGCAAGTGGCTTCCACACACACATGTCCTTTTAATTCCATTGAAAAACTTGGTAAAACACTTTAAAACTACCACAAAGTAAAAGCTAAATGGCTGAGCACTTTCATCTGTTAATTCAACATCTTCAGAACCGCTAGCTACTAACACAGTAAGTTTAAAATAGGCTTTCAAAAATAGACACACCCCTCCAAAATAACTAATGAAAACTAATATTCAAATAAGGAGTACGTACACCATATTAAAAAGTCTACTAGGAGTAATATAACCAGTGATCACGATACTTGTGGTAACCAATGAAAAAAGCAACTTTGGCAATTCAACCAATGATAGCAATGGCAAAAACTAATGTACAGGTGAACAATACATAAACCCCATAGGCTACATCTTACCCAATCAAAAGTCCAGAATGGTAAAATTAACCAATAATAAAAAAGGCCACAAGGACCAATAATAAGGGCAGCAGTAAGATTTTACCCAATGGCAAAAAAATCAACTGAAAAAGTAAAGCAGATGATTCAATTAAGCAGGCTTTGATTGTGGTGAAGGTATCTTGAGTTATTTGTTGGAGGTGTTGGACAATGTTTGAGGAGGAAATGATTGTAGTATCATCTGCGTATTACATAATAGAGGTAAGAGGAGAAGCAGTGTGAAGGTTGTTGGGAAATATATTAAAGAATAAAGGTCCAAGTATGGACCCTTGTGGTACTCCCATTTAGTTGGTTTGGTATTCTGATAGGGTATTTTGCCATTTTACACATTGTTGCCTGTTTGTAAGGTAGCTATTAAACCATTGGTGGGTGGATGGAGTGCAGCCAATACTAGAAAGATGTTGTAGAAGTTTTCTGTATGATACTATATCGGGAACCTTTGACAGGTTTAGTAGTAGTAGTACAGAAGTAGCATTACCAGAGCCAATGGATCTCTGTACAATATCCATGAAGGAAGAATGAAACCCAGATACCGAATACAAATCCACTATCCAAATAAACTCAGTACATGGCAAGTAGCTTCCATGCACACAAGTCCCTTTAATTCCATTGAAAACTTGGTAAAACACTTTAAAAAATACCACAAAGTAAAAGCTAAACAGTTGAACGCTTTCATCTGTTAATTCAACATCTTCAGAACCGCTAGCTACTAACACAGTAAGTTTAAAATAGGCTTTCAAAAATACACACACTCCTCCAAAATAACCAATCAAAACTAATATTCAAATAAGGAGTACATACACCCTATTAAAAGTCTACTAACAGTAATATAAACAATGATCGTGCTACTTGTGGTAACCAATGAAAAAAGCAACTTTGGCAATTAAACCAATGATAGCAATGACAAAAACTAATGTATGGATGAACAATACATAAACCCCATAGGCTACATCTTACCCAGTCAAAGGTCCAGAATGGTAAAATAGACCAATAATAGAAAAGGCCACAAGGACCAATAATATGGGCAACAGTAAGATTTTGCCCAGTGGCAATAAAGTCAACTGAAAATGTCAAACAGCTGATAAGATTTGAACTCATTACCCCTGGTTTACAAGACCAGATGCACTTTTTGAGGAGTTTGGATAGTGGGGAGAGGAGATTGGGCGATAGTTAGAGTGTTCATTGGAGTTACCTCCTATGTGAAGTGGGGTGATGATGGATTTTTTCCAGAGGTTGGGGACATAGGATTCTGTAATGGAGCAGTTGATCAAAATGGTAACAGGGTACACTATGGCCTTGGCGGAGAGCTTTAATTATTCTGGTGGGAAGCCATCAGAGGAGAGAAAGCGTGGTTTTAATTTTCTGAGGGGTCTCTAAATTTCTGTGGTTGATATTGGTTATAGTGAGAAGAGACTAGATGGTGTAATATTGCTTTGGTGAGGAGAAGAATTTTCTATGGGGGAGAGGAACTTTCAAAGTGAGGACTGCTTTTGTGGGGTAGAGGAGGACCGGGAAAGGAATTTGATAAGGTGATGGTGGAGGAAGAGGAGTCTGTTATTAATTTGTGTATGCTATTTATAAAATGTGAATTGAGCATAGTGACTATTTGCAAGGGTGTTTTTTCTGGGCATGGTGATGGGTTTTGTTTGGTGCCAGTGCTTTTCCAGAATTGTTTTGGGTTATTCTGTGGATAGTCAGTTGGTTAGAGAAATAGTTTATTTTGTCAGTACATACTAATTGTTTTTGCTTTGTTTTGTAACTGTTTGTATCTAAGTAGGGTATGCTCATTCTTGTTCTTATGCCATTCCTTACAGGCCTTGTCCCTGTTTTGTAGGAGTTGATTATTGGCCTTTGTTAGCCAGGGAGTGTGGTTTGATTTTACTCTTTTAGTACAAGGAGGGGCTAGGTTGTTGAGAGTGTTTAAAATATCTTGTTAAAATAGTATATGGCATCATCCAATGGGAGAGATTTTAGTGGGTGCCAATCTGAGAGTTTCAGAATATTGATAAATTCTTGTTGATCAAAATGTTTTAGGTTTCTGTTGCCTTATAGTTATGAGATTTGGATATGTGGAGTGGATCTTTAAGTGAAAACGGGTAAGTAGTCACTGAGTATACTGGGTAGGGTCTTTGGATTTGAGTATTTAAGTGTATCTGAGATTAAGATCCAGTCAAGGGTGGCTCCTAGAATGTTGCTGTTTACCATTTTGGTAGGGTTGCTGATGAGTTGGGTGAACTTGTAGAGGATTGTGTGGTTTGTTGGGGACTCAGTTATTAAAGCTTGCCAATTGATGTTTACATCTCCCATAATAATAGTTTTGTTGCAGATATTTTCAGACATCCAGGTGAGGATGTCCTCAAGGGTTTGGAAATGTGGTCCTGTTGGGATATATAGACTAACTATGCATAGTTGTTTAGATTTGTTAATTTGTAGGGTTCCTATTAGGATTTCAGCATATGAAAATGATGGGAGTGTTTTCTGGAAGGGTAGTATTGTGAAAGAGTTGCACAGATTAGAGATACCCCACCTCCTTTTTTGTTGGTTCTATCATTCCTTAGTAGGTTTTAACCTGGGGTGTTATTTCAATATCTTGGATTTGGGGGTTTAGCCAGGATTTGGTGACTGCTAAGATGTTCAGGGGTGTTTTGTGTTAGCCAAGTATGGAAGTCTGTAATTTTGTTACAGATACTACAAATGTTTATGGTTGCTAAGAGTAGATCTTTAGAAGAGGGAGTTTGGTTGAGTGTAGTTATGCCTGAGGGTCCCGGGTTGGAAATAATCTAGTCAAAAAAGTATGATACAAGAAAAATTGATGTGTTTTTCCTCATTCTTTTATGGGGGATGACTGTATTAAGTCCCTTGGCCTGAGCTAGTAACAAGTTTTAAGAGAAAGAAAATAAATAAAAAAAGAACATTGAATATAATAAAGTTTTCCTCTAGCAATGAATAAATAAAGAAATGCTTGTAGAAGCAACTCTGTATCTCATTCTCATGTCTCCATAGTGATAATCTAATAAAAAGTAATAAAAACAGAATATTTCTTTCTTTCAGTTGCTAGGAGATGATGTTTTTCTGATAACATTCAAGTGTTTTCCCTTTCTGGGAGAGCAATAAAGATAAGACAAAGCCAGAGAACACTTAGTGGAAGCACAAGCTGTACCATGCTGGATAAACTTCCTTTTAGGTTAACCCATGTCTATGAGTGAGGCTGTCAGTTTGGGACAATTGTTCCTATTAGGAAGGTAGAACATCAGTATTTGAAGATGTACATAGTTTTGTGTGTTAGTATAAAGTTAATAGGTTTTAGGGGTTTATTTATTTATGTATTTATTTATTTATTTATTTATTTATTTTGTGCGTGGGTTTTTTTTTTTGAGAGCTTTCAATAAAACAAAAAGTTTTCTAAGATATGACATAGGCTTGCATGGATATGTCAAGAAACAACTGTATAAAAGATCAACCTGCCAAACATTAATGTATGCATGTAACACAAAAGCTGGAACTAGATACTTAACAAAAAAGCTGATACAAATAAAAGGTGGGAATAATAACTTTTTAACATAATGACTTTTTCTATATTACCTTTTAATGTTAATGGTCTCAGAGATGTGTATAAAAAAGAGTAGTGAACTATATTAAAAATGTAGAGTGCAAAAAGCTATGCTACAGAAGACACATTTGGAAAAAACTGAAGGTTTTCAGGACAGTTATTTAGCTGAAAACCTGGAACAAAGGAAAAGAGGAATACTTGTATTAATTGCAAGAGGAGTTCCAGTAGTGATAGAAGAGGATAGAGGACAGAAAAGATAATAAAAGTATATTTTTAGTACTAAATTGCTCCTGGCAAGGGAGGAGGCTTACACTGGCATGCATTTATATTCCACCTAAAATTGCTTTAATGGAGCTTAAGAAAATTCTGTGAGAAATAATCAGTTTTCAGCAGGCAATATTACTTACAGGTGGGGATTGGAATTTTATTTGCAGTAGTAAAAATGTGTCTGGGGGCCCAGAAGTGAAAATATAACAAAGGAAGGCAGATTTTTGAAGAAATTTATGAAAGTGTTTGACATGGAATATATGAATTCAGTAGCAGGAATTCAGAATTAATTTACATATTATTCCCCAAGATACAAAAATTTGGCTAGGCTAAACAGAACTTAAATCAGCATTTAATTGAAAGTTTTGATATGCATCCAATAACTATTTCAGATCTCACACCAATAATAAATAAAATAAAAACACAGGATAATGAAATAAAAATGAGACACTGGCTCTTTCCTACCTATCCGTTGAAAAGAGAGGAATTTAAGGAACAGGTAGTAGAAATTATTCAGGAATTATTAGAGAAGATATACATTTCTTCTAAAAATATAGCTAGGGAGTGGGGTAAAATTAAAGTGGAATTTAAAAATACAGTGGGAATAAAAGAAAGAGATATATGTTTAAGAAGTAACAAGAATTATTTTGAGGGAGGTCTCACAGACTAAGAAGAGCAGTTGCAGAATGCTAAGCAGAAAATAAGGGATTACCTCGATAATATGCATGAGTTTTGAAACATTGCTGTTAAGCAACTGTTTTACAATAATAACACCAGAGCACAAAAACTTTTAGTGCAATAACTCAGGCAAAAGAAAGTAGAAAGGGTTGCTGCCAAGCTTAGGGAGGCTATAACAAGGACAGTAACAAGAGATCCTGTAGAGGTACTAGAAACATTTCAGAAATGTTATGAAAGTCTGCATAAAGAAATATGGAGATCAAGAAAAGGTACACATGGAAATGTTTATACAGGAATTAAATATGCCAAGGTTAGAGGTAGATGAGGCTCAATTACTAACAGGATAGGAGGAGATGAGATAAAAATAGTGATGTATAACCAATTCATAGATGGAAATTTGGAAGCTAGGAGGTAAAATGATAAAGATCTGGAAGGCTTTGCTTAACAGTATTTTAAGAGGAGGAGAAACACCAACACCATGGAAGAAATTGGTGGTGACTGTAGTAGCTAAAGACGGTAAAGAGCCATCAAATTCAGCTTCATATAGGCCCATTTCAATCCTAAACCATGATTATAAAGTGCTTATGTCTATAATGCTAAAAGAATGGCAAATGTGATGCCAACATTTTTAGATATGGACCAGAGTTGTTTTGTGGAGGGGAGGCAAACATTTTGCAACATTAACAAAATGTTGATGATCTAGAGGGAAGGTGAATTTAAGAAAGTACCACTGTTGTTGGTGTGTCTTGATGCAGAGAAAACATTTGACAGAGTAAGCTGGTAGTTTTTGAACAGAGCAATGGAAGCATTTGCATTCCTTGATAAAATTATAAGACTAATTAAAAGGATATATGAGGGATCTGAGGCTAAAATTAAACTGTATGTGTGTTCCTATCTGATAATTTCTATTTGAGCAGAGGAACCAGGCAGGGCTGTCCTCTTTCCCCTTTGTTATTTGCACTATATTTTGAACCACTGGCTAAGAAAATAAGAGACTCAGAAATTCAAGGATATAATTAGTATGGTAGTCAAGAAAAGCTGGCTCTATGTGCAGATGACATTATTTTAAACCTGATAAAAAACAGAAAAGGACATTTTAGTGTTGTAGAACATTTTGAGAGATTTTCACATCTTTTCAGGATACAAAATTAATTAAACTAAAACAAAGGCAATAGCTGTAAATAACATGTACCACACACAAATTGTTTCATCCATATTTATGGGGGCATGATAAAATGAATTATTTAGGAGTATGGTTTAGAAAGGATTCTGGTGTGGCAGCTAAGGATATATGGGATGAGACTAAACAAAAGATTATACAAAAACTGAGAAATTGGAAACTGTGTTATATGGACATGGATAGCAAGATATAAGCAGTTAAAATGTTTTTAGTCCCTTTAGTTTTATACACAGGTAAGGCATACTTTTATCAATCAGAAAACTTGTGAATAGTAATTAATATAGGGCTGAAGGATTTTATCTGGGAGGCGAAGATGGCAAGAGTCAAGTGGGATAAACTGATTCTTTCAATTGAATAGGGCAGTTTGGGATTACCCGATTTGAAGGGGTATTTCAGAGCTACAGAGTTAAGGTTACTGTATATAGCGCAAGCAGAAACATATAATTCAAGTTGGAAAGGGATGATGATGAAACAGAAGGAAGCTCAAGAAACAAGGAGAGACTGGGATTTAGGATGCAGATCTTTAATTAGAATAACAATACTCATAAAGAATATTATATTCATAAAGTGGCAGAAAGTATTCTGAGAACTAATCCAACACAGGAATGGAGAAAGCAGATTCTGCCGATAGGGATGAGTGCAATTAGGGATGCAGACAATAGGCAAGAATGGGATAGAATTTATTGGAGAAAACTGACAAAAGAACCAAAGTATTAGGAGCAAATAATTAGAAAGAGAAAGGTAATAGAATGGGAGGAGGCCAAAAAATTATTTGGACTGCAGACTAAAGATTGCCTTTCATATCAAGGATTGCTATCAGAGTATAAGCAAAGAGAAAGAAATGGGGCATCCTAAGTGAAAGACCAGCATTGGTAGAATTTTTAGTACAATCTAGAACAGAAGCTGCTGTTAAAAAAGGAATAATTAGTACAGCATGCAAATTATTGCATGATAACTATAAGAATAAATCAGAAGAGGCTAGAAAGGATTGGGAAGAAAGATTGGATAAGTAATTCACAAAGAAACAATGGGGGATATATGTATGTCTTCCAAGTATGCAACAAAGTCTAGAAGATTTAGGATCTTTGCTTGGAAATATTTATATAGGTATTTTTTATACCCCAAATAGAGTCCCAATAATTTTTCCTCAGGTAGACAGCAAATGTTGGAGATGTGACAGGGAAGAAAAAAGTAATTAGGAACATATTTTCTGGGAGTATAATCAAGAGGCCACGGTGGTGCAGCGGTTAGCGTTGTTGCCTCACAGCAAGAGGTTCTCCCATTTGATTCTCAGCTGGAGCGCCTTCTGTGTGGAGTGTGCATGTCCTCCCCGCAGTTGAGTGATGTTAATGACATGCAGGTAGGTGCATGCGTGAATAGGTGTGCCTTCATTGAAGGTTGGGCTTGGGCTGGCAACTCAGCACCGTAAAAAATCCACTGCCAATCATTAGCGGACCGGAGTTCTGCTGTGGCGACCCCTAACCGTGAAGAGCCGAAAGACATTACTTTACTATTTTCTTGGAGTATAATGAGTTGGCAGACTTTAAAGATTCCCTGCAGACTCCTCTGTCAGAGATGCTGGGTGAGCAAATTGGTGTAACTAGGGAAATGTTTTTTTCTGAGCTATGATACTGAATCGGAATTGCCTAGACATAATAAGGCCTTGCTAATGCTGATTACGGTGACTGCCAAAAAAGCAATCACTAGAAAATTGAAATCGAAGTCTGAACCAACCTTATTAGAAGGAGTGAATATAGTAACAGAAATAAAACTATTGGAATTGGGATCTTTAGAAAAGCAAATCCAGGAAACAAGTGCCAGGGCACGTTGATACACGGTTCAGATAGTTTATTCCACAAAAGTTAAAATTGACAAAAAGTGCTCAGACCAGCAATATACTGTGTTAACGCTCTTAACATCAACACTTCAAATATGCGTTTTCGTCCTTACACATAGGACTTCATCATGGTTTGATGAAGTCCTATGTGTAAGGACGAAAACGCATATTTGAAGTGTTGATGTTAAGAGCGTTAACACAGTATATTGCTGGTCTGAGCACTTTTAACTTTTGAGGAATAAACTATCTGAACCATGTATCAATGTGCCCTGGCACTTGTTTCCTGGATTTACAGTTCTTTGAAGTGCTACTACTTTTTTTGGATCTTTAGAAAAGGGTAGGAGCAAATTACATAGAAAAAATAGGGAATTGTGAGAACAATGCATGTATAGAAGGAATGAGGTTTAAATGAAGGCAGGATTTGAGTGAGCTATGTAATGTTTTATTGACAATGACTGGATAGATTATAAGTGATGTATAATGTTTGCAACTAAAAATATGTCAATATGGTTTTATTTTCATTTATATAAATGTATGATTATCTGTATCATATGTGATAATTTAAAAAAGATGTTTCTTGTCAAAAAAAAGAAAATATTTTTTGTAATGGTAAATGAATGGATGAAGGAAGGTATAGTGGAAGACGTGGTGGAGTGATAAAATTTGTATAGAAAGATTATGATAGAAAAGATATAAAAATTGGAGGCCTGTAATACCAGGGAATACTGGCTATAAAGTATTAATGAAAATACTATAAAAAGGATGGAAAAGTATTGGATGAGACAGTAAGAGAATGGGTTTGTGATATAAAAGGAAGGCAAGTAAAATAAATGCTAATTATAGTGAAAGAAGTAGTAGACGTGATCTTGAAGGAAAATGGAGTAAGACTGATAGTATGTGATATAGCTAAAGCCTTTCATAAAGTGAGTCTTGAAGAAATGAGGCAAATTTAAGAGGCATATGGTATAGGAGAGAAAATATTAATGTAACAAAAATATTAAGAACATTCATGGGTAATGGTTATGATAAATGGATGGATGGGAAAATATGAATTAAGAGAGGCGTAAATAGAGATGGATGCCCAATGAGTAAGTGCTTATTTGTGTAAGTAAAAATGCAGTCCTACAGACATGGATGTACAAAAGAATGGAAGCAAGATGGGAGATGGAACGAAAAGTTAGAGTACACATATCAGGGCCATATGCAGATCATTTAATTCTAGTAACAAAAAATGAACAAGTGATGGATAAGTGAGGTTGTAATAAGGACTGAAAACTGTTTAAAAACTGATTTACAATTTAACAAGATTAAGTGTAAGGGATTTTATGAGGTATTTGGTGTGAGTGAAACTATAATGGGTCAATGGTGAGATACTAGAACAATTAAAAAATGTTGGCTTGATAGGAAAGCTTTTATATTTCATTTCAGAAAAAGAAATATATGTTGAATACTTATGTAGTGGGTAAATAGCATCTTTGTGGGAATGTACACACAGGGATAATTTCTAATAAAAAGAAGAATGCAATTAGAAATATCAGTGATGCATTTAGCATCTTCGAATTTATCTTGGATGACAAGAAAGGTAAAAGAAAGAAAAACTAAATAATAAATATAATGTTATATGAAAAGTATAGAAATGCATAGGAAAAATGGAAAAGAAAAAAGGACAGTATGGAAGAAAAAGGATGTAAGAATAAAATGAAGTTATGGAAATTAAAAGTAAGTGATGGTGGGAAAAGAAAGGAATTGTATAATATACTTTTGGAAAAAAAAATATTTTATGTACCCATGGAAGGAATTTAAAAAAAAATGAAAAAATGCAATAAAAGGCAACCAAAGCAAGTTTCAAAATTTTTATGAAGCAGAGAATTTTTTTGATAAGAATTCATCTGATAACTGGTGAAAGGGTATATGAAGCAATGGAGGAAGGAAAATGTGTTGATTATTATGAAGAAGAAACAAAACATTCCTGAGTAAGGCATTGCATTAAGAGCTTGGGTACAAAGGTCTTGTTAATACAATGCAGTATTTTGTTATTCACAGACACAGTCACTGTGAGGAAAAACATCATTATAAGCTAATTTGCCTGTCTATGAATTACAAGTTAATTATCATAAACTATCATAAAGTGCAGATCAGAAGTTCAATAAGGAAGTTAACTAAGTCAACCATACAGTCAGAATTAAAATAAAAAACAACCAAAAGAGTTCAGAGCTAAAGATTTAATATAAACATACACTAAGCATTTTCATCTTACAGTACTAAAGACTTCATCAGATTAAACTTCATTAACAATGTGTTCCGAAAATAAAATATCACCATCTAATCAGAGCTCACTGACTCTTAAAGATACAATAAGCTCACTGACTCTTTTAAAGATACAATACATTTCAATTCATAAAAACAACTGTAAAATGTTGTCTTATGATACTATAATAATAACAAGGAAGAAACAATAATATATATATGGGTTCACTATAGAATACTGAAATATTGAAATCCCGAATTTCAGTATTTCGAAATTCTATAGCCGAAAGCTCTAAATCCCAAAACACCATAAGCGCGAAATTCAAAATCGCGAACCTACACGACAAATACACCACACACATACACATACACATACACACAATCTCTCCCCACAATCAAACATACAATCCTACACTACAGACAAGAAGGAGGGCACAATCACACACACACACATTTCACAGCCCCTTGCACACACACATCACAGCCAAAACACAAACTAACATACACTAAAGCCCCTAACCAACACACTCATACATACTTACCTGAACGTACACCTATCCATTCACACACCACAACACCAGAAGCTCTGAACTTCGGTATTTTGAATTTCAAGCTTCTGGTGTTTCAGGATTTAAAGCTTTTGGCTATAGAATATCGAAATACTGAATTTCGGGATTTCAGTATTTTAGGATTCTGTAGTGAACCCATACACACACACACACACACACACACACACACACACATACACACACACACACACACACACACACACACACACACACATACACAACATGCATTTAACCTTATTTGCAAAAATAGTTCTTTCATATCCAGTATGTTCTCATAATTACCGCCTTTTTCATTTTGTAAAACTCTATCAGTAACAAAAAGATATATTTATTAAAATCTTTACATTTCTGTATAGGCCTAAAGAGAACATCTATATCTTTACCTTTACAAATATCGTAAATATGTTTGTAAATTCCATCCCCAAGTCTCCTTGTGGATTTACCCACGTAAAGAGACGAACATGAATGAAAGTTGCCAGATACACCACCTTAGTTTTATTGCAGTTACCCTACCAGGACATGCTATACTTCTGTTGTAACCTTCTACACATGTATAAGATCCATCCCTGATGTATCTGCAATACTCACAAGTACCCCACTTCATCATTTAGATGTTCCTTTGCTAAATGTAGGCCATGATACATATTCTAAAAATTTAAGATTTTTCCTTCAACTATAAATAATCAATGGATAATAGCCCAAGATATTCTTCAAATCATAGGAAAAAATGTCTTTCCACACTTTTTTTCAAAATATTAACAAAAATGTATGTATTGTTGTAAGGAAACACCATAGATCCAGTCTTATCAATTTCACCCCCAATTATCTTATTAAAGCTGTTATCCAAGAAGTTACCCATCACTTGGGAGTTTCCATTTTATATACTGTCAGCACGACATGCTTTCTCTCAGTCAATCTCCTATATACCTAAGTACCCAGTAAGACACACACATG